>NW_011495078.1:14021047-14045691 GCF_000754665.1 Bison bison bison | reverse complement strand
GGAAATAAGACTGCATTCCTATCTGAGTGGTTCTTGTGACTCTGGCCGGGACACTTCAACTCTCTGTCCTCATATTGCCCTAGGCTAGGTGCCCCTGAAGGACCCTCTCAGGCACTCGGATTCTCTTTTGAATTCTCTCTCTTTTTTAAAAATGAATTTATTTATTTTAATTGGAGGCTAATTACTTTACAATATTGTAGTGGTTCTTGCCATGCAATGACACGAATCAGCCATGGGTGTACATGTGTCCCCCATCCTGAACCCCACTCCCACACCATCCCATCCCTCAGGGTCATCCCAATGCACCGGCCCTGAGCGCCCTATCTCCTGCCTTGAACCTGGACTGACGATCTATTTCACGTATGGTAATATACATATTTCAATGCCATTCTCTCAAATCATCCCACCCTTGCCTTCTCCCACAAAGTCCAAAAGTCTGTTCTTTACATCTGTGTCTCTTTTGCTGTTTCTTTTTGAAAGTTTGTGTAAAGAATCTACATATAAGATCTAAATGGACCAGACTTTTGTGTCACTCTCTGTATGTATATACATATCTCCATATTCTTAAGGGGAAATTGAATGAGGAAATGTGCATGGCAAATCTCTTACCATTTCCTTTTGGCCTGTGGGTTAATGGCTTGAACATATTTCTAGGTAGATGCCTCCTAAATGCTAAAGATGCCCATCGGTAGGAAATTAAGTTATGGGACTTCCATATGATCCCCAGTATGCTAAGTAAAGAATATCTGGATATGAAATAATATGAACAATGCACATTCCTTTAAATAATTACACACACATACACACACACACACATATGGTTTGGGTAGATTTATACGCAGTGTCAATAATCTTTGATGGAGGGGTTGTAGGTGACTGTTTTTGCACTTAGGGGAAAAAAAACAGTAAATATTAAAAAAGCAATCACCTATTAGTTTCTTAGGGCTACTGTAACAAAGTCCTGCGATTTGGATGGCTTACAACATCAGAACTGTACTGTCCCACAGTTCTGAGGTCTGAAGTCTGAAATCGGGGTGTCCAATGGCTGTGGTATCTCTTTGGAACCTGTAGGGGAGAATCCTCCCCTGCCTCTTCTGGTTTCCTGTTGCTCTCCAGCCTTGTTGGTCTTCGCTGCGCCACCCTTCGAGTCTCTCTGCCTCTGTGTGCATGGCCATCTTCCCTCTACGTGTCTGTGTCTCCACATGGCTTTCTCTTCCCTGTGTGTATTTTTCTTCGTATAAGGACACCAGTGTCAGTTAATTGGGAGAGAAGTTCATCAGTTAGAGGCGGCGAGCATTTCTTTTTCAAACATAGTTTTTTTTTATTTTTTATTTTTGCTTCTGTAGTAGCTCAGCTGGTAAAGAATCTGCCTGCAATGCAGGAGACCCCAGTTCGATTCCTGGGTCAGGAAAATCCCCTTTAGAAGGCTACCTACTCCAGGATTCTTGGACTTCCCTGTTAGCTCAGATGGGGAAGAATCTGCCTGCAAGGTGGGAGACCTGGGTTCAATACCTGGGTTGGGAAGATTCCCTGGAGAAGGGAACAGCTACCCACTGCAGTATCCTTGCCTGGAGAATTCCATGGATAGAGGCGCCTGGTGGGTTACAGTCCATGGGGTCGCAGAGTCCGACACGATTGAGTTACTTTCACTTTCATTTAGGTTAGATGTTCTCCAGTTTTCTCATAGCCCATGCTGTCTTTTTACCAACCTTGCCTGGAATGGAAAGAGGATTTTTTTCCCCCCAATTGTGGTAGTTGATACAATGGTCTTGGGTAGCAGTTTGTGCTTGCTTTTAACATTAGTGTAAGTGAAATACTGAATATAATAATGAGTCTTTTCCTAAGGCTTATAGTTTGTTTCCAGTTATGCCAAGAACAGACTAATGCATATGCATAGAAAAGACATATGTTTGGTGTTATGTGCATAGATAGATGCTCCTGGCTGATAAAATGGCTGAGAAGGCTTATAAGGTACCTTTTCTTTTTTTATTCTCTCTTGCAGTGTCTACATGCAGGCACTTTGCACAGTTTGTTCTCTCAAACCTCGGTATGGCTCCCTCACAGTCAAGCATCCAACCATGTTCTGTGCAGCGAGGGAGATGTGTGAATCTGATGGGACATCGGGGTTTTGATATCAAGCCACTCATTTTTGATTTGGGGAACAGCATCCTCCCCTGAACGGCGGTCTTCCTACCAGTGGTCAGAATTCTATCACACAGCCACTCTGAGGAAACATGTTTTGTAGCCCAGGAGAACACTTAAGGAGATATTTGCGAATGGCTGATGTTGCCTGAACTCGTTCACAGAGCCTGATGAAAAGGACATTGCAGAAGGTTACATGACTGAACTCAGGATTGTGTGGCTGGTGCAAAAAGAAGTCGTTTTATTAGGGGACTGACTTCATTGGGACCAATTCCCTTTCTCTGTTGTGTGTGAATCCTGGTGTCAGTCCTTGAAGGGTCATCGACTGAGAGAATATAAGATTATAATAATATAGATGAAGATACTGATCATTTGTATTTCTTTGAACTTTTAAGAATATGAGTTTCTCATATAATGGCCCCACTCCAAAAGTATGTAACCATACTTTCAAAGGAACAAAAAAGTAACCAGTCATACTGGATTAAGGACCTACCCTTTTCCACTATGACCTTATCTTAAATAATTAATCTGCAGTGACCCTATTGCCAAATAAGAGCACAGTCTGAGGAACTGGGGGCTGGGACTGCAACATATCTTTTTCAGTAGGGGAGGCAATATGGAGATTCAAGCCAGGGCAGTCACCATATTCAAATTGTATCTAATCATCTGTTTATCTCCAACACAATCTTCTCTTGAATACTTTCTTTCCATCTCTCATCAGCAAGATATAAAGTTATTTTGACTCTTTTGGGGCTTCCCTGTTGGCTCAGATGGTAAAGAATCCTCCTGCAGTGTGGGAGACCTGGATTTGATCCCTGGGTTGGGAAGATCCCCTGGAGGAGGGCATGGTAATCCACTCCAGTGTTCTTGCCTGGAGAATCCCCATGGACAGAGGAGCTTGGCAGGCTACAGTCCATGGTCACAAAGAGTCGGACACGACTCAACGACTGAGCACATGACTCTTTTTAAAAAAGTATTTATTTGACTGTGTTGAGTCTTAGTTGAGGCATGCAGGATCTTTTGTTGCAGTGTACTGACTCTCTAGTTGTGGTGGGTGGGTTCAGAAGTTGTGGCACTCAGGCTCCAGAGAGTGGGCTTCAACAGTTGCCGCCAGTGTGTGAGCTTAGTGGCTCCACGGCATGTGGGATCTTAGTTCTCTGACCAGGGATCAAACCCATGCTCCATGCATTGCAAAGCTTATTCTTAAACACTGGACCATCAGGGAAGTCCCACTTTGACTCTTACCTGGATACCTATATCCAGGTAAGATATAGGATAGGGGTACCTATATCCAGGTAATCCCACATCACCAAGACATGACAGGATAAAATGTTTCTCAAATCTCCTTTTTGTTATTATTGCCTCTCCCAGTTCAGACTCTTGCTCTTCTAGCTGAGATATTAGAGTATTTTTTTCATTGGCCCCTTCCCTCTTTTTCCCCATTTCCTAACACCCATCTAGTCATCTAGTCATCGTGCTTCTCTATGATTTCCAGTGCAATATATTCCGTTTCTAAAGTGCATCTCTGTTCTTAATGTGCCCTTGCTCAAAAACCTCCACTGGCTTCTCCTAGTTAAATCTCCAGAGCCTCCCTCTGCAATCAAGGTCTTGCATGACCTGGCTCTCTCTGCCCTTTCCAGCCTCAGTTTTCACAATTCTCACACAGGTGCTTTGTGCACTAGCCTGGCACAAGTGCTTACAATTCTCCAAGAATGCTCTGCCCTTTTCCACATTCTCAGTTTAACTGGTAGCAGTAGTGTTAGTCACTCATGTCCCACTCTCTGTGACCCCATGGACTGTAGCTCGCCAGGCTCCTCTGTTCACGGGATTCTCCAGGCAAGAATACTGGAGTGGGTAGCCATTCCCTTCTGTAGCGGATGTTCCTGACCCAGGAATTGAAGCTGGGTCTCCTGCATTGCAGGCAGATACTTTACTGTCTGAGCCACCAAGGAAGCCCCAGTTTAGCTCATACTGGTTGCTTTTATTGAAATGGCCTCCCTCTCTCCCTCCATTACCTGTTAAATTTTCAACCACTCTGCCCTGGCACCTGAACTATCATCACCTCTTGAAGTTTTTCCTGATTCCACCAGTAAGATGTTCTCTCACCTTCATTTGAGTCTCCAAGTGCATTGAGGTACTTGACTTGAGACATTTATCTTCTAAACAAGTCTTGCTCTACTCACATCCCTGTCCAGGGTGAGAACGTGGATGAATGCATGCTTAGTTCAGTTCAGTCACTCAGTCATGTCTGACTCTTTGAGACCTCGTGGACTGCAGCATACCAGGCTTCCCTGTCCATCACCATCTCCCAGAGCTTACTCAAACTCATGTCCATTGAGTCGGTGATGCCATCCAACCATCTCATCCTCTGTCGTCACCTTCTTCCCCTGCCTTCAATCTTTCCCAGCATCAAAGTTTTTTCAAATGAGTCAGTTCTTTGCATCAGGTGGCCAAAGTATTGGAGTTTCAGCTTCAGCATCAGTCCTTCCAATGAATATTCAGGACTGATTTCCTTTAGGATTGACTGGTTGGCCCTAAATTTTAAAGCCCTTGAAGGCAGCATGACCACTCTGTGTCTTCTGCCAGTGGCCAAGGATGCTGCCTTGATCTTGTTAGCCCTATTCACAGGATTTGAGTTATTAGTAATTCGAGCACATAAGAGGATGAAATAGACTTCTGAAGCATTAGTTCAATCAACAGAAATCTGAATGCAGATTACCAAACATGGCAACCAACTTATTAAATGCATTGGCTGCTGGGGCTATTCTGTTGAGAGGGAGAGGCTCTGGGGAGCCACTGTAGGGGATCACGCATTGATTTCTACATGGGACATCTCCCCACCAGCTAGACTGGGCTTCTGGTACTCATCCTTTCCCCTGAGTGTGGGGAGTGGCTTGAACTTCCTCTGAAAAGGGCTAAGCAGATGTAGCAATTGGATCAATGTCCAGGACGTGTAGTTTACCTGGATCCACCTAATGTTCTGTATGCCAAATATGTCAAAAACAATGTATTTAATTTGAGAAGTTGATGTTATTTACATAAGTATTATTGCTACTATTATAACTAGTATTAAAACAGTATTAAAAATCCCTCTTTAAATTTTAGCAAGTTATATAGGCTAAACTTAAAAACTGTAATCAGTGGTGTTGACCCTTATTAGTGAAGGAATTTCCAATCAGAATACATAGACTAAATGCATTGGATAAAATGTCTGTTTCTATAATAAGTTTCTTTTCATCTGTAGTAGTGAGTACACAGTATCACAGTGATAAGGGCTACGTGAATATAAGGCCACATACTTAGTGGTGAGGGGAACAGGTCATGCGTTTGCATTCCACTCCAGCATCTGTTAGCTGACTGGCTTTGGCTAGGTGGTTAGCCGTTCTGAACCCACGCTTCTCAGTTGTAAAATGGAGTGGCTAGTATCCATCTGAAAGGTTTATTTTCAGGAAGAATTGAGATAATTTATCTAAACCACTTTGCATGTTCTCTGGTGCTTAGGAATTTTTCAGTGAATGGAGGTGATTAATAATAATGCTAGTATTAAATAATGTCAGATACTTTGAGATTTAGTATAAGCATCAGTTTTAGAGTGGCAGAATCATCCGTTTTATTTGCATTAATTGAATTGTTTCAACAATGCATTAAAAGGTCAGGGGAAGGATAGAGAATGAGACAATTTGTCTTTAATTGGCTGGTGTGACATGTTTGGGGAAAAAACCCTTTATTTTAATTTCAAAGGATAAGTATAATTATAACAGGTGTCAGAGAAAGTAAAGACTTTCAAAGCCTTCAAATTGTCCCTCAAATGATGTCAGAACTAGGTGTTAAAGCATTCCTAAAATACTTCAATTTTCATTTATTGGTGCCTGTGATTTCACTACTTAGCTTAGTGTAACATCAGCAAAATGTCAAGGATCCTTCTAATAATATTACCTGTAGTATTAAATAATTTTATGAGTAAAGGAGATGGCCTCATACAAATCAATGGAAAACTGAGCTTTCTAATAGATGGACAGATAAAGATAATGAATAGATGGCTCACAAAGGAAAGGTAAAACTGGAAAATAACCATGAGGAGAAAATGTTCTCTGTAATAAGGTAAGTAGAAATGAATACAGCAAAATGTCTATTTTATGTCTTGCCTATTGTGATAGGAAAACTTTTTGCTACAGAGAATTGGGGTCTAGAGATACTGATTACTCACCTAGGTTATAGTAGAATTGGTGAAACTATTTTCTCTCAGTTTGAGAATATGTATCAAGGGCCTTGTAAATATTTGCACCTGTAGACTCTCAATTCTACCTTTGGAAGTTAAACCTAGACAATAATACAAAGATAGGGGAAGGTATATGCATGAAATGTTCATCACAATACTATTTAAAACTGTGAAGACTGGGGACTTCCCTGGTGGCTCAGTGGATAAGAATCCACCTGCCAATGCAGGGGACATGGGTTTGATCCCTGGCCCGGGAAGATCCCACGTGCTGCAGAGCAACTAAGCCAGTGCTCCGCAACTACTGGGCCAGTGCTCTAGAGCCCGCCAGCTGCAACTGCTGAGCCTGAGCATTGCAACTGCTTAAGCCCTTGCCCCTGGAGCCTGTGCGCCACAGCAAGAGGAGCCACTGCAATGAGAAGCCTGTGCACTGCAATGAAGAGCAGCCCCTGCTCGCCACAGCTAGAGAAGGCACGCGCAGCAATGAAGACCAGTTCACCCAAAAAATTACTAAAAAATTATGAGGACTGCAACAGTGTTAATGTCCACTAACCACAGTAGTGGACATTAACATTGTTATATATATATAGGCTTATAATGGCACCCCAATCCAGTACTCTTGCCTGGAAAATCCCATGGATGGAGGAGCCTGGTAGGCTGCAGTCCATGGGGTCGCTAAGAGTTGGGCACTACTGAGCGACTTCACTTTCACTTTTCACTTTCATGCATTGGAGAAAGAAATGGCAACCCACTCCAGTGTTCTTGCCTGGAGAATCCCAGGGATGGGGGAGCCTGGTGGGCTGCTGTCTATGGGGTCGCACAGAGTCGGACATGACTGAAGAGACTTAGCAGCATCAGCATATATATATATATGGGCTTCCCTGGTGGCCCAGATGGTAAAGAATCAGCCTGCAATGCAAGAGACCTGGGTTCTATCCCTGGGTTGGGAAGATCCCCTGGAGAAGGGAATGGCTACCCACTCCAGTATTCTGGCCTGGAGAATTCCAAGGACTGTATAGTCCGTGGGGTCCCAAAGAATCAGACACGACTGGGCGAGTTTCACTCTTATATATATATATATATATATATATAGCAATAATAGTGTTGAGAAAAACAGGATATATAGCTATATATATACCACAATTAAAGTTTTATAAAAATATATGTGAAAAACTTTAAGGAAAAGCCTAAATTATACCTAATAGAGGTGTTATGCTGATTTTTTCCCCTTGTATATTCTCCAGATTTTCTTTGTTGTAGTACTTATATTTTATGCAAAATGTTTTATGAAATAAAGATTCTCTCCTCATCAAGATTGTTATTGATTATTGGGCAGATAGATTCTTGCCTTGTGGACAAGTTTATCTTGGCCTCCAGGGCAAAAGCTGAATACTTAAATAGGTATTAATGAGCCCTGGATTCAGTAGTAGGAGAGGATGAAGATGTCAAAGGTTAATACAAATTTTGACTGGGTTGATTTACACAATGAAAATACATGTCCATGCTATTCTGGCAACTTTTCCTTTAAGAAGCTTGAGGATTTTTTTTAAAGCTATAAGTGGTAGTCATTTTTAATAATGAAACATTGACAACAGAAAAAGGTTTCTGTATATACCAAGTACTACTATTTTCCATGGCCAACAATGTAAGTACAGTTAGTTTATCTTGGTCTGTAATTTATCATACTACTTTCCTGTCAAAACATAGGAGATTTAGGATTGTGTTTAATCTTCCAAAAATGTTCCCCTGAATAAATAAAGAGGAATTGTAAGCATGCTACATTGTTTGTTGAATAAGTCATCTAGTCAAAACTTCTTTTAAGAACACCAAAGACCTCCCCGAAACCAAACCCAAAGTTCACTTTTTCAGTGACTGTTATGGACTGAATGTTTTTATCCTCTCCAAATTCATAAATTGAAGCTCTTATTCCCAGTGTGGCTATATTTGGAGATGAGGATTCTGAGGAATTAATGAGGTCTATAAGAGGTCCTAGAGATGAAGTCGTGATCGGATGGATTAGTGTTATAAGGGGAGACACAGAGAGTTGGCGCACTCTCTCCCTGCATTTATGCACTGAGGAAAGGCCGTGGGAGCACTTAGAAAGAAGGTGGTCGTCTTCAATCTAAGGGGTGAGCTCTCACTAGACCCCAAATAGTGAGACCTGCTGGCACTTCAGTCTTGGACTTTCCAGCCTCTAGAACTGTGAGAAAATAAATTTCAGTGTGTGTTATTTTGTTCCAGCAGCTCAAGCAGACCAATACAGTGACCTTTGAAAGGATCAGGCACCTAATTTCTTCTTCTTTTAAGTATGGCTTCCCTTTAGCTTCCAGGAAGCTACATCCTCATGATTTTCCTCCTGTTTCTCCCTTCTCATAATTTGGAGTCATCTAACAGTCTGTAAACGGAGAAGGCGATGGCACCCCACTCCAGTACTCTGGCCTGGAAAATCCCATGGACGGAGGAGCCTGGTAGGCTGCAGTCCGTGGGGTTGCAAAGAGTCGGACATGACTGAGTGACTTCACTTTCACTTTTCACTTTCATGCATTGGAGAAGGAAATGGCAAGCCACTCCAGTGTTCTTGCCTGGAGAATCCCAGGAACGGGGGAGCCTGTTGGGCTGCCGTCTATGGGGTCGCACAGAGTTGGACACGACTGAGGCGACTTAGCAGCAGCAGCAGCAGCAGCAGCAACAATCTAAAATATCTAGCGAATATCTAGTGAACTTTATTATGTAGATGGCACCATTCTATATAATCAGAGAAGCCCACTGAGGTAGGCAGGCTCATCATCCCATTTTATAGACGAGTAATAAATTGAGACCCAGAGAGGATAAATGACTCGTCCAGGTCATACTGTACATGAGAGACCTGGGATTGGAATCCAGCCCCCTGGTTTCAGAGCCTGGTGCTTAACCCCTGCACTCCCTGTTTCTTTCAATGCCCACCCCCCCGCCCCAGTGGCTAAAAACACAGAAGTGACTCATTGAGGGCAGGCTTTGCTATGAGAAACCCAGAGAGTGAATGGTACAAGATGCTCTGATTGGACAACATTATAGTAAGATGTTTTAGAACTCCTGGAAGATGCATAGGATCGAGTATAACTTGCTACAAACAAATTTCAGAATGGGAGAGCTCAATTCCTGGGGCTGTTCCTTCCCAGGCAAGGTCCTGCTGATTTAGGGCACCACTGGCCATGCAACCATCAAAGGAGGCAGCAGCGTTGGTTTTGAGAACACAGTCAGCTTCACTATCTGGGAGATCTTGGATTTGTTTCTGAACTGCAAGTTCTAAAATTTGTTTGCTTACATCGTACTGCCCCATTCATAAATCATTCATGCTAAGTTGTGTCCGACTCTTTGCCACCCCGTGGAGTGTAGCGTGCCAGACTCTTCTGTCCATGGGATTTTCCAGGCAAGAATACTGGAGTGGATTTCCATGCCCTCCTCCAGGGGATCTTTTGGACCCAAGGACTGAACCCGTGTCTCTTAAGTCTCCTGCATTGGCGGGCAGGTTCTTTACCACAAAAATGTATGAAGGCTCTTGGCACAGTGCACAGAATAAATGCAGGCAAAGTTTAGCATTGATGTCCTCTTATGGGAATAAGGATGGTTGACTAGGAACTGCTTATCAACAAGCAGAGGACCTGCAGGCAGGTCGGATTTTTTGAGATGATTCCTTCAGGTCACTCCAACATATGGCAAAAAGGCTGCCATTTATTATGTGGATAACCTTGGACAATTATTGAACCTCTCTGAACCTCAGTTTATTGATCTGTTAGACAAGGATAATGACATTTACTTTGATGAAGATGAAAGTTAGATAATAATGTCTTTAATCGCTGACTTACTTTCTTATTTCTTTAGTATTGAAGCCGTTTAGTAAATGTTATCATTGGAAAGGTCTTTGGCTGTCATTTTTTTCCAGTTTTAATTTTATGGCCATCTTACCTGGAACTCAGTTTTGTCTTTCTGCCATTCAGTGGGATCATGAAATGATAGAGATTTTAATTCCCCCAAAGTTTAGAAATGAGGGGGAGTTTATCAAATAAATTACATCCTGAAAAATAAGAGAGGAGAAAAAGGATTATAAGGCAAAATGTAAACTGGCAGAAAGAGGTATTTCCATTGGTTTAAAATGAGGCAAAACTGAGTTGGAAAAAGCATCAGCACTGACATTTCAGAAAGCAATGAAGTATTTGCCCAGGGACCTGTGAGATAATTTGTCATTTTGGACTTTTAAAGTAAGAGTTAAGAAAGCAGGAGTGAGCAGTTGGCTGACTTGGGAAACTGATTGGTGTTCTCAGAGAATCTGTATTCTTTGTTCAGTGGGAGTAACCTTCTCTGAACAAGAACCTTAAGGGGTCATATTTTGTGACAGTGTGTTTATTACAGGAGGAAAACAATGTTCATTACCTCTTGGGTTTGTTTTTTTTTTTTTTTGATGTCTTTTATGATGAATTATTAGAGTTCAAAGGGACTCAAAAATCCCGTAATATAAGACCTTACCCTTGAGCAGGATTATATATAAACATGACCAGATGGATGGATCAACTTAATGAAACAGACATCTTTGAAGACCTACTGTGGGCTAGGCAATTGATCCACAATACACGAAGTACAGAGGGGAAATAACACAGTCCGTTCCTTCTAGGAACAGTGAAGACAAGAGGAGGAGTGAAAGGGGACAGGACTACAAAGTTACCATAGTACCAACTGGTTAAACACTATAAATTACTGTTTTATACATAGTGCTTTGGAAACACTGAGGAGGAACTGAATATTTCTAAGAAGGATTAGAAAGCTTCACAAAGTATGTGACACATGAGCAGAAATCCGAAGGCTGAACGCTGTATGGAGTGAATGAAACAATATGTCTAAAGGTACAAAACCTATCAGAGAGAATAAAAAAAAGAATCACATAGCATGGGTAGCAAAAATTTTGTGCCTCTCTTTTTTTCTCAGGCAAATGATGATATCAAAAGCCCAGAACAGTATCTGCTCTATTTACTGTCCTCTCTGGAAAGAACTCCAGAACCAATCTTTTGGTTCCCACACTTGTCACTCCCCTAATTGTCAAGGAGTAGAAGATGAAGAGTTGGCTAAAGCTGAAATTTGTTTGTCAGGTTGGTTCTTGACAAACACAGACACCATTTTTCTTATAAACCTTTGTAAAGAATCATCAGGTAAGGGTCTTTAGTCCTTTCTTCATCTCTTCAACATGGAACAAGTTTGGAGATTTCTGGAGCTGTGGGAGATTGTGGAAATATTGCAATCCATGAAAACAAAAATAACTTCTTCTCATAAAAAAAAAAAAAAGCTAGTGACCATCCAGCCTGAGGACCAGGACTCTGGTATGCCTCCATGGTTGCTTGGTTGCATGAGTGATAAGAGTGAGTGATAAGAGGTGAGGGTGCAGAAGAAAGTGTGGAAAAGATTTCAAAATGACAGGGTGGTTTCTTTTTGGGAGATGGAGTGGATCTACGTTGGGGCAAAAAGAAGGAGTGACTTTAAAGAGAGAAAAGCTAACATGGCTTTGAGTTGTTTGAAGTATGTATTGGGAAGAGTAAAGCAAGAAGAAAAATGAGGAGCTTGAACTCTTGGAAGGAAAGGTCAAGGAAGAAACCTGGGAAGAGAAAGTAGGAAGAGTTGGAGAGGAATGATCGTAGAGGTAGGAAGAGAACCAGGAAAGTGTAGCCCAAAGAATCACAGAGAGAGCATTTGAGAATGGAGGAGGCAGCACTAGCGCAGACTAGGGGGAATTGAGTTGGATGAGAACTCAGAGTCCAGGAGGTAGGGGGTCACTGGTGACATTGCTGAGAATGAGTCCGGAGAAATGAGAGCAAGAACCAGGCTGCTTTGGAATGATGAGTGGGTGGAAGGTGAGCCAATGGAGGCAGAACATATTTCTTGGTTAACCCTTTGGCAGAGAAGAGAGGACAAAGGAGGGGCAGAGAGTTCCATGGGTGTTGAGTGTATGTCAATGCAGAAGAATTGAGTGTGTTTGTATTTGATCTGAGACCTGCAGCCAGGAGGGAGGGAGCTACGGAGGATGCTGAGAGAGGGAAATTTACAGAGGAAGTTTCCAGAGGAGGTGGCAGAGGTTGGGATAAAGAGTATGAACAGGAGGATTACGTCTTGAAGAAGCAGGGCACTTTTTCCTCTAAGACAAGAAAAGACACAGGGATCAATTAAGGTGGAAAAGAGGACGGTGGATTGTGTGAAAGCCTTAGTTTTTAAAGATTTACCAAAAGGCACATTTGCTCTCCATACTAGCATTTGGTAGCATTTATTTTATTTTACTCTATTTTCTTAAAATTTCATAGTTTTTTTTTTCTTTTGGTTTGCATTTTAAAGGAAATGGAAATATACTAATAAATCCTTGCAGCTTTGCAGAAACCAGTCATTGTCTGAAGCTCTATTACAATGCTGATCTGGAAAGGGTTTTCTTAGGGGGAGATTCCCAGTCACATCTTGCCAATGTGTTTCTTATATAATCAACCTTCGATCAGAATTGGAGAATTATTTAAGGGACAGACTGGTGTTTATGTCTTATTGGTTCTAGACTACAATTTATAATAATAACATTTTTAGGAGTCGTTAAATACATGTACTGTACAAAATAAAAAGAAAATAATACATTGGCAAGGAACCAAAAGCTGTGGATATTAATATTAGAATAGAATATTTACATTCTACAATGGCACCCCACTCCAGTACTCTTGCCTGGAAAATCCCATGGACGGAGGAGCCTGGTAGGCTGCAGTCCATGGGGTCGCTAAGAGTCGGACACGACTGAGTGACTTCACTTTCACTTTTCACTTTCATGCATTGGAGAAGGCAAAGGCAACCCACGCCAGTGTTCTTGCCTGGAGAATCCCAGGGACGGGGGAGCCTGGTGGGCTGCCGTCTATGGGGTCGCACAGAGTCGGACACAACTGAAGCGACTTAGCAGCAGCAGCAGCAGCAAGATGAACCATTTGGCCATTTTTGATCTACAAAAGTAGCAGTTTCATATGGTTCCACTTGATGATAATGTTGAACTTATGAGAGTATCTGAACACATATATCCTTCCAGTGGACACTAATGTGAGTCAGTGCCTATAATGGGGAGAAGCCAGGACTGTGGCCCCAGAAAGGACTGAAAACTATTTTCATCTCCATCTCTTATTAGCTGAATGACCTGGGGCACGTTTCTTCATATCACTGAGCTCTTGTTTTCATTTTTAAAATGTGATAATGATAGTACCTAATGCATAATGTTTTTCTGAGGAGTAAATAATTTATGCACCTTTTAGTAACATACCTGACATGTAGTAAACACTCAATAAATAGCTAATAAAATGAATAATAAGAGCAATAATAACTTAATATATATGGAGCTATATAAGGTTTTAGTAGAAGTATCTTGCTTGTAGTAGAGGATATTGTGTGTAATGAAAATGCTGAATTGGTAGAAATTAACATACACTAAATCGGGTAATATTTATAGCTTTTTAAAGTCCTTCTGAACAGGTTGAATTAATATGGTTGTTCTGGATATCTAGAAATGATGGTGCCATGCTGATTAGTGTGTGGATGACAACTTTGTAATGTTAATTATGTGCCAGAAGCTCTCAGAACAGAGCTCTGGGGGTTACCTAAAGGTTAGTTGGTTTCCCTGATGGCTGCCTGCAATGCAGGAGACCTGGGTTCAATCACTGCATCAGGAAGATCCCCTGGAAAAGAGAATGGCAACCCACTCCAGTATTCTTGCCTGGAAAATTCCATGGACAGAGAAGCCTGTTAGGCTGCGACTCATGAGGTTGCAAAGAGTTGGACATGACTGAGTGACTAACATTTTTATTTACTGTGTTATTGAGGGGTATTTTAAAGAGTTTCAAATTGTCCATTTTCTTATATTCCTGACTTATATTATAAAGAATATTTAGAAATATGGTGATTAATTTCAGGAAGACCTAAATTTCACTACCAGATTTCTTTCTCCTGTGATCATGAGTTCATTTAACCTGAATTTACTCTGGCTATCTACCGGAATATGAGAATAACAGCTTTCCTTATAGCTTGGGACTATTCTGCAGACAAATAAGGGATGTGACATTTAAGCACTTATTTAGTCAAAGCCTTTCTATGTATGCTCTGATAAACACTGTATTTGAGTTCTGCTCTCAGAGAGGATATAATCTAGTAGGGTAGATGGATATACAGACAGTTGCACTTTGGGTGGTAAAAATGCAGTGAAAGAGGCAAGAATGCAGTAGACAAGCCCAGAGGACTGGGCTTTTTAGAAAGTGAGACAGTACTTGAGGCTGGTATAGATTCAGAATTTCAAGAAGCAAAAATTTCTTTTTCCTATAATTGAAGGCTACAATACCAAATCCTAGTTTGAATGTCTTGATTTCCTTTAATTGCTTAATTTCTTGAATTTAATTTTACGAGTATATATTTGCTATACAGCACTAGAGTCACTGGAACAAGGGTCATGCCATCTTTCCTTTGAAAAATGTTGAGTGCCTACTGTGTGCTGAACATTATGCTAGATGCTGCTTGAAATATGGAAAGAAGTGACAAATAACCTTTGCCCTTAAAAAGTTATGGCCTAGTTAGGGATTCTAATGCATTAAGGCAGAATGAGATAAGTGCAGCTACAGGGAGTCCGGTAATGTGTATAGGAGGCTGAGATAATGAAATGTCCATAGTATATGTGAGGATTCACAGAATAGATAGTGGGAATTTATCTGGATCTTTGCAAGTGAATGGGACATGGAAGTGAAGTGAGCTTCAGCAAATGCACGGAAGCATGAAATTGCATAGATTCTCTGAGTAGTTAGGATGGCTAGAGGGTAGTGATTTTGAAACAATAAAGTAGGGAAGTAGATTGGAAAAGGAGATGGGGCTAAAATTTAGGGGTTTTACCCTTTGTGGTCTCTGCTAAAATCTCTACTATAGAGTTCTTTTTCTATTGAGGATGAAGGATCTAAAAATATGTTTTTAATTTTACTGTACTTCAGAGGAAAGAATCACACCAAACTCAATGATCTGGTCCTTAGCAGAGCCTTTAATAACAGCACTGGGTGCATTGCAATTTGAACTGGTGGGAAGGAGAGGTGAATTAGGAGGCTACTGTCCAAACACTCTGAAAGGGTGATACTTGTAAGTCACTTCAGTCGTGTCCGACTCTGTGAGACCCCATAGATGGCAGCCCACTAGGCTTCCCCGTCCCTGGGATTCTCAGGGCAAGAACACTGGAGTGGGTTGCCATTTCCTTCTCCAGTGTATGAAAGTGAAAAGTGAAAGTGCAGTCGCTCAGTCGCGTCCGACTCTTAGCGACCTCATGGACTGCAGCCTACCAGGCTCCTCCATCCATGGGATTTTCCAGGCAAGAGGACTGGAGTAGGGTGACATTGCCTTCTCCAGAAAGGGTGATAAGTGACCTTTAATTCAAGATGGGTGAGAAAGCATATATAGAAAGCTTCTCTTCCCACACAAAACTCAGGGAGATATGTAAAAGAGAAGGCTGTCATACAGAATGAATAAGTCGGAAAGAGAAAAGCAGACATCGTGTACTAACACATGTATGTGGAATCTGAAAAAACTGTATGTGTGCTCAGTTGCTAAGTTGTGTCTGATTCTTTGTGACCCCATGGACTGTATAGATACTCTTATTTACAAACCAGAAATAGAGACACAGACAGAGAGAAAAACATATGGATACCAAGGGGGAAAGGAGGGGATGGGATGACTTGCGAGATTGGGATTGACATATATACACTTTTAATACTATATATAAAATGGATAACTAAGGAGAACCTACTATATAGCACAGGCAACTCTACTAAGTTCTTTGTGGTGACCTAAATGGAAGAGAAATCCAAAATAGAGGGGAAATATGTATACATATGGCTGGTTCACTTTACTGTACAGTAGAAACGAGCATAATATTGTAAAGCACTATACTCCAATAAAAATAAAATCTTTATGCAAGAAGGCCAAAAAAACAAAACCTCCAAACAAAACCAATTGTTATATATCTCCACTAAAAGAAGGAAGTAGATGAGGTTAAGCATAAGAACACAAGCGAAAATTATCTCCCATTAAAGAAGAAGTCAGTAGGGAATTATAAGGACCTGAGAAAGAATTCTATCCTGAAAGAGATCAGAATTACTTACACACACAAAGATTTGCTTGTAAGGAAACAGAGATAATTGAATAGTCTGAAAAAGAGTGTAGAATGAAAATATTGAATACTTTCAGAGTGATAAATGTCTTCACACTTATAAAACCAAAACAAGTATTTGTAATATAAGAATAGATATTTGGAGATCTTGGAAATAAACAATAAAATTATTAAAGTGAAATTATAGCTGGTAGACTATGTACTAGCTTAAGTGAAAGTTGCTCAGTGGTGTCTGACTCTTTGTGACCCCATGGACTGTAGCCTGCCAGGCTCCACTGTCCATGGAATTCTCCAGGCAAGAATATTGGAGTGGGTAGCCGTTCCCTTCTCCAGGGGATCTTCCCAACCCAGGGATGGAACCCAAGTCACCTGCATTGAAGGCGGATTCTTTACTGGCTGAGCCACCAAGTAAGCCCATGTGATAACTTAGACACAGCTTAATAGTAAACCAATAAACCTTAATGGTTTATAGTAAACTATTCCTTGCTATTCCTTAATAGTAAACCTAAGGATTTCCCCAGAATGAAGTAGAAATAAAGACAAGGAAAATGATAGAAAATTTAAACTTAAGAGATGTAGAGGATGGATTCATAAATCCCAACATCCATATAATAACGTGAAAGTACAGAAGGTAAAAAGACAAACGAGAAAGTGGAGAAATGGGAATACAAAAAAATGGATTGAGTTGTATTGAATGGTTGAATATGTGAGAAAGTTGGAACACTTGTCAAATGTTTGGGTCTAGGGTGTGTGTGAAGATGGAAGAGTTGAAGAGGCTTTTAAGGGAGTAAATAGGTGATGATGCCACTGAATTTAGGAAGAAAAAAAAGTAGTGTGCAATGCATTTCAGTTAGGTTCTGGATTTTTTTGTTTTTTTTTTGGTTTGAAAATGCAGGAAAAATAGCTATGTGGACATTCTTAAGGAAAGATATACCCATTTGAATGCAGAGTTCCAAAAAATAGCAAGGAGAGATAAGAAAGCCTTCCTCAGCAATCAATGCAAAGAAATAGAGGAAAATAATAGAATAGGAAAGTGTAGAGATCTCCTCAAGAAAATTAGAGATTTCAAGGGAATATTTCATGCGAAGATGGGCTCAATAAAGGACAGAAATGGTAGGGACCTAACAGAAGCAGAAAATATTAAGAGGTGGCAAGAATATACAGAAGAACTATATAAAAAAGATCTTCACAACCCAGATAATCACAATGGTGTGATCACTCACCTAGAGCCAGACATCCTGGAATGCGAAGTCAAGTGGACCTTAGGAAGCATCACTACGAACAAAGCTAGTGGAGGTGATGGAATTCCAGTGGAGCTATTTCAAATCCTGGAAGATGATGCTGTGAAAGTGCTGCACTCAATATGCCAGCAAATTTGGAAAACTCAGCAGGGGCCACAGGACTGGAAAAGGTCAGTTTTCATTTCAATCCCAAAGAAAGGCAATGCCAAAGAATGCTCGAACTACCACACAATTAAAATGCTCTGTGAATTTCCAGATGTTCAAGCTGGTTTTAGAAAAGGCAGAGGAACCAGAGATCAAATTGCCAACATCTGCTGGATCATGGAAAAAGCAAGAGTGTTCCAGAAAAACATCTATTTCTGTTTTATTGACTATGCCAAAGCCTTTGACTGTGTGGATCACAATAAACTGTGGAAAATTCTGAAAGAGATGGGAATACCAGACCACCTGACCTGCCTCTTGAGAAATTTGTATGCAGGTCAGGAAATACCAGTTAGAACTGGACATGGAACAACAGACTGGTTCCAAATAGGAAAAAAAAAAGTCCGTCAAGGCTGTATATTGTCACCCTGTTTATTTAACTTATATGCAGAGTACATCATGAGAAATGCTGGGCTGGATGAAGCACAAGCTGGAATCAAGATTGCCGGGAGAAATATCAATAACCTCAGATATGCAGATGACACCACTCTTATGGTAGAAAGTGAAGAAGAACTAAAGAGCCTCTTGATGAAAGTGAAAGTGGAGAGTGAAAAAGTTGGCTTAAAGCTCAACATTCAGAAAACTAAGATCATGGCATCTGGTCCCACAACTTCATGGGAAATAGATGGGGAAATGGTGGAAACAGTGGCAGACTTTATTTTTGGGGGCTCCAAAACCACTGTAGATGGTGACTGCAGCCATGAAATTAAAAGACACTTGTTCCTTGGAAGGAAAGTTATGACCAACCTAGACAGCATATTAAAAAGCAGAGACATTACTTTGCCAACAAAGGTCCGTCTAGTCAAGGCTATGGTTTTTCCTGTGGTCATGTTTGGATATGAGAGTTGGACTATAAAGAAAGCTGAGCACCAAAGAATTGATGCTTTTGAACTGTGGTATTGGAGAAGACTCTTGAGAGTCCCTTGGACTGCAAGGAGATCCAACCAGCTATCCTAAAGGAGATCAGTCCTGAGTGTTTTTTGGAAGGACTAATGCTGAAGCTCCAATACTTTGACCACCTGATGCGAAGAGCTGACTTATTGGAAGAGACCCTGATGCTGGGAAAGATTGAGGGCCGGGGGAGAAGGGGACAACAGAGAATGAGATGGTTGGATGGCATCACTGACTCAATGGACATGAGTTTGGATAAACTCTGGGAGTTGGTGATGGACAGGGAGGCCTGGCGTGCTGCAGTCCATGGGGTCGCAAAGTCGGACACGACTGAGTGACTGAACTGAACTGATCTAGAAATTAAGTCTGGCAGCACAGAGGCAAGGTAAGAAAGAGATCATGGAGGCAGTTCTTAAAGGAGTCCAAGTGCATAATCTGATGGGAAATGCGATTAAATATGGTGTGAAGAACTCTGTTTGATATACCATCGTTGTATTGTGTGGTTTTACTTTATTAAATCAAAGTTGATTGTGGTACAAAGAGGTCTGTCTCATTAAAAATTGATCACAGGGAAGATGAAAGGCAATGTGTTTTGTTATCTTGCAGTTTCTTTTCATATTTTGTGTTTGAATTATGTTGTTTAGTTTAAGTTTGATATGTTAATTAACTATTGCCTTTGATTTTTACTAATGTCTTCCCATATAGACCGTAATGTGTCTTTTCTTGTTCTACCTCACTCCTTTCCCAAAAGAAACGTGTTTAAATCATCATAGCTACTAAATTGCTCAAATAAGAGGTCTCCTCCCCAAATCTGATATATATAACACATGAGTGTTAGTCGCTTAATCATGTAGTCGTGTCCAACTCTTTGTGACCCCAGGGACTATAGCCTGCCAGGCTCCTCTGTCCATAGGGTTCTCCAAGCAAGAATACTGGAGTGGGTTGCAATGCCCTCCTCCAGGGGATCTTCCCAACCCAGGGATCGAACCAAGGTCTCCTGCATTGCAGGCAGATTCTTTACCTTCTGAACCACCAGGGAAGCCCATATAACATATATACAACCTAGTTTTAGGATTTGACCCCACACTCCTAATGAGGCTGCTGCTGCTGCTGCTACTAAGTCGCTTCAGCTGTGTCCGACTCTGTGTGACCCCATAGATGGCAGCCCACCAGGCTTTGATTTTTTTTGATCTTTGATCTTTTGATCTTTGCCAGGGATTCTCCAGGCAAGAGCACTGGAGTGGGTTGCCATTTTCTTCTCCAGTGCATGAAAGTGAAATGTGAAAGTGAAGTCGCTCAGTCATGTCCGACTCCTAGCGACCCCATGGACTGCAGCCTACCAGGCTCCTCCGTGCATGGGATTTTCCAGGCAAGAGTACTAGAGTACTAGGTTACTATTGCCTTCTCCACCTAATGAAGCTAGAATAATCATATTCATCAATTCTTAAGAAAGCAGGAGAGATATTGATTTTATAAAAATACTCTTTTGGTTTTGAATCATGCTATTTTCAAGGGATGGTGAGTGTAAAATTATAATTTTTTTCTGTGTCGTTTTAATGCATTCGTTATGTAAATGTTTCTGATATAGTTGTTTTTTTTTTTTTTAAACCGGACCAGTACACAGCATTTTTTTTTTTTTTTTTGGTGCCTGACCTGTTGGTGTGTTGAACTAACAGTGCTCTGTTCCAAAAATGCCTTTGAAATAATGGCAGAGGATGAATTTATAGTGTATTTAATGTATCCATAGCTTAATTAAAAAAAAAACCCTTCCCCCCTTTAGCCTTGGAATATATTATTATTAAATTACTACGGCATGGCATGAAGTACTTAGATCCCTCTGTTGTGGTAAATTCTTCTCAGCAGAAGTTCTGAATCTGCCAGTGTTGACAGTTCTTTATTTGAAAGTGTAGTTGCTAGCAGGGGTCTTTTTAAGAGAAGAGTTTAGATATATTACCCACGAGTTGTTAAATATGTATAAAACTGGGAAAACGCTTTACAGCCTTGTTGGCATTCTAAGATACATGGTTTGAGCGCTGGGGGACACAGTTCAGTCTTCAGCGGTGCCCTTGGCTGATTCCAGGTGCTTTCCTATCACTACTGCACATATCGGCACAGGGAGGCGTTGTCCCCTGGGTTTGGAGAACAGTAACTTCAACTGGGATTAGGCTCTCTGCTCAGACTTGTTTTGTGAATCCAGAAAGTACCCTGGAGAGTCAGCCTGCTTGTCTGCTTCTTTGTTACATGCACCCCAACTGTGTTTCATGTATGTGTGAAACATATTCTTTTTTAAAAAAAAAATTAAATATTTATGTATTTAATTTTGGCTGCACTGGATCTTCATTGCTGTGCGTGGGCTTTTGCTAGTTGCAGAAAGAGGGGCTGCTTTTCGTTGTGGTGCGTGGACTTCTCACTGCGGAGGCTTCTTACGTTGCAGAGCACGGGCTTTCGGCACACGGGCTTCAGGAGTTGCGGCTCCTGGACTCTGGAGCACGTGCTCAGTAGTTGTGGCGCTTGGGCTCAGTTACTCCACGGCACGTGAGATCTTCCCAGACTAGGGATCGAACCCATGTCCCCTGCATTGGGAAGCGGATTCTCTACCAATGGACCACCAGGGATGTCCCAAAACATATTCTTGGAACACAGGCATGCACACCTTCCAGGGGTACTAATGCATGGGGAGATTTCATGATTTGCAGTAACATGCTGCTTTCAAGATTTTCAACTTCCACACAGATTCTTTTCTAAAATTGCCTGAGAAAGTGTCTGCCTTGCACATTTCTCCTCTCACTTTACAGTGAAAGGGCATCTGATGTGTAAATATAGTACATTTGCTCCAGCATTAGAAACCTCCTATACATCAAAAGAAAAAAAAAAAGGATAATTAGAAATATTAGTTTTGGAGGACGGCTCCTTTAATGATTCATCAAGGAAACTTAGGCCTGGTCGATTTCTTGCCTTTCTGTATCTTACACGTAATTCTGATAAGGATAAGCTGGTCCTTGCGGTGTAGGTTAGCGAGGTCGGTTCTTTTGAACACAACACCTGTGTTTCCCAGGACTACCAAAGTTTTAAAGATATATTGGATAAAACCACAAATACATATTTCACGTGGTTTCTTTTGGATTCAGTGCAGTTTTCAATATGATAGTTAAAGCTTATTTTATCAAAGTATGTCATGAATATTGATTTCAAAGTTGATCCTCCTCATATTTTGTCTTATAAAATATTTACTATTTCATATCTCCTACTAACAAAAACCTAATTTTAAACTTATGAAAATTTGGGGGTGACAATTTAAAAATGTGTAAAAAGGGTGCATATTTTTTTCCCCAAAAATTCTTATAGGAGGAATGCAAGCAAAGTATTTTGAATAACGCTGAAAAGAGGTCTCCTTAAACGTTACCTGGGATTCTCCAGAGACCTCAGTTGGTTCCTTATTCATACAAGCTTACTTTTTTTGGTGGATCACACTTGCTGCTTTTAAAGCCCCGCTGTTCACCCTGTGTTCCCTCTGGGGTATTTCATCCAGGAGGACTTCCGGAGCTTACTGCTAGTTGATGGAAAGCAGTGTCAGAGGGCATTCTTCCCAGCGACAATTGGTGTATTCCAGAGCTGCTTCTTTGTGGTGCCAAGGGTCAGAATGGGTACGTGAACAGTCAAGACTGCTGGTTGTGCTCTGGTAACAAATGATACCAACATCTTCGTGGCTTTTGACAGCCCAGATGTATTTTTTGCTTACGCTGCATGTGGGTCACCGCTGATTGTGTTCCTATCCTCTTCACTTGAGAATTCAGGTGGATGATCAGCCTCTGTCTGGTAGAAAGGAGACGGTGCCAACTACAGGTTACGTCCCAGACCTCTTTGCCTCAGATGGAATGGCCTTTCAGCTCACTTTTCATTGATCAGAGTGAGTTCATGGGCCAAACCTGGTTTCAGTAGAGGTGAGGAGTTATGGTCCTTTTTCAGGGAGGGTCAGCCAATATTATCAAAGCAAAATTTATGCTGACAAAGTTACACAGACAGGGAAAACTTTATTCAGGACTACTGCAATAGGAGAAAGAGACCCAATCACAGTCTGCAGGTGTTTCTGCTTGAAACAAAGGGCAGGGTTTTGATTTTTTTTAAGGACTAGAGTGGGGGTTAGGGCATCATTGGCCATTTGTGTTTCCTAACTGGTCTTATCCATACAAAAGGAAACCTGAAGTTTCTCATTTTTTTGGACAGGAGGTAGTTTTACAACACGAATGAGGTACTCACTGGCTTTAGGCTCTTACCCTCCAACCCCTGGCAGGGCCTGGGTGGGGACGCCCTGTCCTCTCTCATGATTATATTTCAAAAAGATGGCTCTCAGGTCCTGGAGGAAACAGTCTAGGGTTGTGAAACTGGCAGGAGGCTTTTGGAAAGGTTAACATCTCACAGGGGCAGAGAAAGAATTTATAGTTACAAGTTTTCTAAACTGAATATGTATAAGAAAGGGGAGGTCAGGGGCCTGGAGTCAGGAAGAAGCCTGTGTAAAGTTTATTTAAGCTAAGGAGACTGTAAAAGCTATCTTGGTGAACATTTGAGAACAATAATACAGTCTGACTATCATAGTGTAGAGTGAGTGTATATATGCGCACGCATGTGTGTGTGAGTGTGTGATTTGCTTGATTGGAGACAACAGAAACCAATACTGGCTGCCATCAAAAGAAAAAGGCATATTTGTAAACTACTGGGGGCTCACGGAATTGATGTGAGTTGAAGAACCAAATTTGAAAAAACATACATGGCAGTCCCCCGACCTTTTGGCAAAGACAGTACAGCCAGAACTGTCCACTGCTGGGTAAAGATGTGGTTGCCACCACCCAGTACTGCAGCTGCTGTAAATACAAGCTGGCCCCTCCTTCAGTTTTGGCCCAGAGCCCAAGTATGGCTTAGAATATCTGATTGGCAGAGCCTGGGTAATGAGGAGGGGGTTATCTCTCACATACCCTGGCCCTGGCCCTTGGGTAATGGGGAAGGAGTGAGTGCTAACTTCGGCTTTGGTAACAGGAAGTTGGGTACAGCAAGTCCCCTGCATACTAGCCTTCAAGCTGTGACTTTTCAAAGATGCAAACATGTGTTCCATCAAAGTCAGGAGTGAGTGAAATTGCAGCTTGCCCTCCATCTCCCATTGCCGCCAATCTCTCAGCCCTACCATCTCCCACCTTCTCTCCCTCTTCAGTCAGTAACTCTTCTTTCCTGTTCCCTCGATGCCAGCCCCTGCATGCCAGCTGTTGTACCATACTACTGTACTTTTTAAGGTACTGTACTGTAAGATTAAAAGTGTTGTCTTTATTTTTTGTGTTTGTTTTTATGTATTATTTGTATGTAAAGTATTATGAGCCTCAGTTCAGTTCAGTCGCTCAGTCGTTTCCGACTCTTTGTGACCCTATGAACTGCAGCATGCCAGGCCTCCTTGTCCATCATCAACTCCCGGAGTCCACCAAACCCATGTCCATCGAGTCGATGATGCCATCCAACCATCTCATCCTCTGTTGTCCCCTTCTCCTGCCCTCAATCTTTCCCAGCATCAGGGTCTTTTCCAGTGAGTCAGCTCTTCGCATCAGGTGGCCAAAGTATTGGAGTTTCAGCCTCAACATCAGTCCTTCCAATGAACACTCAGAACTGATCTCCTTTAGGATAGACTGGTTGGATCTGCTTGCAGTCCAAGGGACTGTCAAGAGTCCTCTCCAACACCACAGTTCAAAAGCATCAATTCTTTGGTGCTCAGCTTTCTTTATAGTCCAACACTCACATCCAT
>NW_011495078.1:13994263-14020947 GCF_000754665.1 Bison bison bison | reverse complement strand
TAATGTCTCTGCTTTTTAATTTGCTCTCTAGGTTGGTCATAACTCTCCTTCCAAGGAGTAAGTGTCTTTTAACTTCATTCCTGCAATTGCCATCTGCAGTGATTTTGGAGCCCAGAAAAATAAAGTCAGCCACTGTTTCCACTGTTCCCCCATCTATCTGCCATGAAGTCTATTACAGTACAATACTATATAGCTGATTAGTTGGGTACCTGTGCTAACTTTGTTGGACTTATGAACAAATTAGACTTACAAATAGGCTCTCAGAATGAAATTTGTCCATATGTAGGGAAATAGCTGTAATGAGTTCCATTAGGACTGAACATAACTGGAGATAACCTCCTTTATATCCACCCACAGGGAAGGCGATGGCATCTCATTCCAGTACTCTTGCCTGGAAAATCCCATGGACAGAGGAGCCTGGTGGGCTGCAGTCCATGGGGTTGTGAAGAGTTGGACATGACTGAGCGACTTCACTTTCACTTTTCACTTTCTTGCACTGGAGAAGGAAATGGCAACCCCGCTCCAGTGTTCTTGCCTGGAGAATCCCAGGGACGGGGGAGCCTGATGGGCTGCCGTCTCTGGGGTGGCACAGAGTCGGACACGACTGAAGCGACTTAGCAGCAGCAGTAGCAGCATACCCACCCAAGGGGAAGGTTGGATGGACAAAACAAAACAAAGCAAAGCAAAACCCAGAAGAACCACATAACCTCTAAGGTCCACCACCTGGAGGATGGTGTGTTGTAAAGAAAGTTGGGGCAACTGTTTGCCCACTTCTTTCCTGTCTCTTGTGGGATCCCTGATGGCCAACAAACCACTAGACTTCTCTGACCACTCAATTTCTACTGTAACTCCCTGGCTCACCAGGACAGCCTGCAGGTCTCTGAATAGTCTTCCAGTACCTCATGGAGGAAGCTCTCTCTCCTCTCAGCTCTTTGCAATAAGGTGGCATGAACGTATGTGTGAGGTTTGCAAAACCTCTTGTGTTTATCAGCTACAAATATAAAAATCTCTCTTAAGAGTACAGATTTCCCAACAGTCCCTTTAAAGAAGAAGCCAGAGCGTAGTCTTTGAAGTTGCAAAAACTAGGGCTCAGATCTCTGTTCCTTTTCTACCTGAGTTCCAGGTTCCCATCAGAGAAATGGTGTTTTCACGCATATTTTGCAGGGAGTTTTAAAGAAAGTGTCAGATAATGTCTGTAGAGTGCACAGCGCTGGCACCTAGTGGGAACATATAAATGGTAATGATTATTAGGAAAGGGATGTCTCTGACTCTTCCTCTTTCCCCTCTGCCAGAGTTATTTCCCCACAGCAATCACATTTCCAGTATTTTGTTCAGGAGGAAGGAACACAGATCTATTTTTGAATTGGCTTCTGGGGGCTGCAGGATGCCATGTGTTCTGGCTCTGTCTTTCCTCATAGCCTGAGGATCTCCCATGCCACTCGCCTGGCCTCGATCAAACAGGACCAGAAGAGGCTGGATCTTGGGCAGAACAGACTGAAGCACTTCTGCCCGACCACTGGGTCACTTACTGAGCTGCAGTGCTTTGCAAATAGGAAGCCTCTCGAGGAAGGGTTTATTAGACAGTCTCTACTGAGTCCTCACACTCATGCTCGTTAATCATCCAAATTGTGCAAGGCCCCAAGTGGTTCATGAATAGGTAATTAATTAAAATGTTATATGCAGTGTCATGCAGTATGTGAAGGTTTTTATGGAAATTATTAACATTTCTTTGAAAATTTCTCTTTGGGCCTATTTATAAATATATGTCTAAAGATATGATATCTTTGATATATAAATATTCTCTGTGTGTGTATGTGTGTATGAGTGTGTTAAGATTTTATTGGTGTGGACTTAGTTAGATTATGAAGATGGAAGTTAACACCAAAAATTTTCCCAAGGGTTGTTAAAACTTAACACCATTTTTTTTCCAGTTTTAAAGAATAACTGTCTTACAAAATTGAACAAATCAGAAAGTTTTATTGGCAGTGATATTGTGTTGCTTAAACTCTGGTTGCCTTGGTTACTCTTGAATATTAAAATACTCTGGGCTTTTAGATAGTGAGGACTGGTCTTCTACTTATTTTGGGCCCATGATTGTATTAATTAAACACTCTCTAGGGCTGGGGAAGAGGAAATTTATGAGCTGTCTAGAAGGGAGGATGGCTATGGCAGCCAGCAGTTCAGTTAATTTCTGAGCCCAAAAGACAATAACATCATTGATATGGAGGATCATTGTCGTTGAGACGGATATGAGTCCTTTTCTGAATGTTTCCAGTGCACAAAGGCACATCTCTGACTGATTATTTAAAGTTATTATTTTAGAATAGAGCAGGGAGCACCCAGTGGTCCTCACCCATGTCTGTTCATCTGTTCTTTAATTATCCTTCTCCACCCTCACCCCTTTCTCAGAGATAACCTGCTGAAAGTGGCGATGGTCACAGATCACTTCTGAAAAGGTAGCCGTTCCCACATGTGTATTTCAGGCCTGTTATTGTGTCTACGATGGTGACTGGCTGCAGCCTTACCCCAGAATCAGAATTTCAAAGCTGAAATGAAACATTAAGTGTTTGCTGAGCTCAGCCCATGTTTTTCAGATCAGGTGACCGACGATTAGAGAAGTGCATTTCAGTTCTGAATTTCAGATTTACAGCATAGTGTTTTTGCTCTCGTTCCAGTTGAGACTGCAGACAATCCTGCCTTTTCCATGTAAATCAAAGTCTCTTATTTAAATAACACCACTGTAGGAAAATTGTATGGTAGGGTTGGAGTTTTAGAAGTTCTCTTGGTAGAGTTATGAAATCACAGAGTGGAAAGGAACCTTGAACAAATATATAATCTTTCACTCCAGCCCTGGATTCCAACAGACTTCTAATACCCACATGCTCTCTTATTCCTTTCCAATGATGAGCTCTCAAAATGTGTGGGGGAACGTCCCTGCAGGTCCAGTGGTTAAGATTCCGTGTTTTTACTGCAGGGGGCATGGGTTCGATCCCTGGTTGGGGAGCTAAGATCTTATATGCTGTGCGGTGCTGCCAAGAGTTAAAATAAATAAATACAACAGCAATTTAAAAAATGTGTGTGGGGTGCAATGTGAGTATAGCAGGGCTTAGAAGCAAGGGAATCTGTGTAAAGAAGCTTGTTGTGTTCATTTAGCCCATTTTTGTTAACCCACCTAGTTAGAATTATTGCTTATCGTTTTGCTGAAAGATGGGAGCATAGCTTTGAGGAAGAATTAGAACTTACTTATGATAAAAATAAAACGACCTGACTTGTATGTTAGTCTTTCCACTCTTATTGTTTTATGTAATCTGCCACAAAATCCATACTGATAACTTGAGTTGAATTGATTAGCAGTTAATGAATAAACAATATCAAGAGTAAACAGCCCAAGAAGGGGAAAACTGACAGTGTGCGCTGTGTTGTACCTGTGGGTCATTTATATTCAATCTTTACCCTCAGGTGAAAAAGGTATTATTGTCTTATAGATGAAGACTCTGAGAATCAGAAAGTTTCCTGTCCTTAAGGTGACAAGGTTAATGAGTGACGATGGTGGAATTTGAACCTGGCCCCTTGCCTCCAGGAGAAGAAAAGATGTCAAAGGTCAGAGAAGAGCATCTTGTCATGAACACAGTTCAGCCTACTTAGATTTTCGTCCTCTTGCCTGAAAAATAAGTCATTTCATACGATCATCTTACTTAACTGTTCCTGCCGAAACAAAGATGTAACCTAGGAGTTTTCTTAAGTTTTCAGATCTCCTGAAGCTTAAAAATGGTGGGAGAATGGATTTTATAAAAAGCTAACAGCTGGAGAAAAGCCGATGAGTAAGGAAGAACTTAAGACACAGATTGATAAAGTCCTCACTGGCACTGTCAGGGGGAACTCGGTGCTCTGGAAGAGGAAGATGGGGGTGGACAATGGGGATGAGAAGCTAGTGAAACTATTGAGCTGAATATCTGATATGTGTGGGAAGTGGCAGAAAGGAGTTTTTCTTCTGGAAGCCTAAAACCCCCAAATGATTAACCGGACGATTGACAGAAAGTAAGGCCTTGCTGTAGCACAGAAACTAGGTAGAGGGAACTCTTGAATTTCTGAAAATAGGAATGACAGACTGACTAAGGGGTTTATGTTATTTAAAACACACACAAACACATACACATACCACAGAGGTCAATGAGATTGTATTGAAATTATTTAAAAAAGAAAGATTGTGACAGCTTTAATCTCAGGCCAGCTTTAATCTCAGTAATAAGAGCGGACGTTAAGTATATATTAGATGAATACCTTTTAATGAAGAAATGTAGAACTTAGATTTTTGGTTAAGCCCGCTAAATCACAATTTTAGGATCCAGTATGACAGGAAATGCCCAGATGTCAAATTAAGTATTCTTACAGAAGGTGGTTGAGGGCAAAGTCGCAATGACCATAAAATCCTGAATTTCCGAAAGTTTATTATGGCCTCCCTCCACCCCCAGTCATCCTCCATGTACCTCTTCTCATCTCCCATCTCTTCTATCAGCCCTGCGTGTGTAGTTTCGTAGTCTGGAGCTGGCATGGTGTGTGCAAGTGGTTTTTCTTCCTTTCTTCTGTCTTAGGGAAGCCCGGTCTGATCTGCAGGGTTTGTTCTTAGGGAACGTAAATACCATCTGAGAGTTTCATTTACACACCCTGATTCACCCTCCAAGAAGCTTGCTCAGGCCTCTCTGCTTCCTTGAGTATCTTTTCTTTTTTTAAGGCTGCAACCTGGTACATGAGGGATCCCAGTTCCCCAACCAGGGATCGAACCTGTGCCCTCCGCACTGGGACCATGGAGTCCTAACCACTGAACCACCAGGGAAGGCCCCTCGAGTATTTTTTTTCTTTGACTGTACTCATCTCTCAGGGGCCTCCAGCCAATCTCACAGGACTTCTTGGCACATTAACACCTTTTGTTTTCTACATGTGATAATGTGGTTTGCTTGTAGCTCATATAGCAGAGGTTCCCAAACCTCATTGGTTCCTGGAGCCCTTAGGCAAAGTCCAACCAAATAAACAAACTTAATAATTCTGCTTAAGCAGTTAGGTTCAAACAACTTAATGAGTATTTATGTCCTAGCAGTTGTGGCTATTTAAAAAATTAACGCTACCTTTCATTAGGTAGTTACTTTTTGTTAAGTGCCAAGCATTTTACATATATTATTTCATTTAATCATTCAGCAATAAACTTCATTCAGTCAATTATTCAATAACATTCATGGAGCAGCTGCTGTGTGCCAAGCATCATTTTAGGGGTCACAGGTTTACCTGTGAGTGAAACAGGTGGAGCCCTATCCTCAAGGAACTTACAATCTAGTATGGGAGACAGGTAGTTAACAAAGGGAAGAAGAGAGAAATAGTAGGTAGAGATAAAGCCAGTGGTTAAGGAAAACAAATCAGGGACTTCCCTCATGGTTTAGTGGCTAAGACTCCATGCTCCTGGTTGGAGAACTGGGGTCCAACATACTGCAACTAAGACCCAACACAGCCAAGTACATAAATATTAAAAAAAAAAAAGAAAGAAACATAAATCAGATGAAGGGGACAGAGAATTTTGGAGATGCTATTTTACAAAGGGTGGTCAGGGATATACTGTGAAATAGGTGGTAGTATCCTCATTTTATGAAAAATGAAACTGAATCTCAGAGAAGTTAAGTTACTCGTCTCTGGCATGCTCAGTTGTGTCTGATTCTTTGTGACCCCATGGACCGTAGCCTGCCCGGCTCCTCTGCCCATGGGATTTTTCAGGTAAGAATACAAGAGTGGGTTTCTATTTCCTTCTCCAGGTATAAAGACTTTAAGTGGGATTCAAATATTTCTAATCAAGGAACTGAGGCAATGCAACCAAGTCTTGGAAGAATTCAGCAATAAAATTAGGAACATTCTTACTGAAATGTGTGAGTGGATGTATCATTGTGAGTACCTGAGATTTCCTGACATTAACTCCCACCTGTAAAGAGCTGAGAACTACATGGGACTTGCCTGGATGTCCAGTGGTGAAGGCTTGTTACCTCCAATGCAGGGGGCATGGGTTTGATCCCTGGACAAGGAGCTAAGATCCTATACACCACACAAAAAGGCCAAAAAAAAAAAAAAAGAATTGAGAACTACAGAAAATCGGTCTCTTTTACATACTTATCAAGGAGATAAAACCTATTATCTTGAGGGTGGAATCACTGAAGACAAGCAAGCATTGCCTGGTGTGATAGAGAAAGTGATTTCTCTGAGGACAAATAAGATTTGGCCTCTTTGATGAGGTAACTTCTCACGTTGGAAAAACAATGGGGTCTGAAGGAAAATAATATTTATTTAGTTCAAGAAGGAGAGTGCATTTTCTTGTTGATTGGTGGCTAGTAATAAGAGAAACATCAAGTGGGGATCACATTTCAAATTAAACAACTTAATTTCATTTTCTGTGAAAGGAAAGGAAAATATTCCATTCACCTGAATTTTTAAGGGATTATATAAGAAAGACCACCTATAAAGGATAGTAATGTATTTTTTACTTATTGTTTTTCTGATGAGTACAGTGGAAAAGAGAGCAAGAGAGTGATGGACAGGAGACTGAGAAAGCTCCAAGGGAGACGTGTTAGCTGTAGGTAAATCACACTTGTCACACTGTGTTTTGGGCATCAGAGTAAGTTATCACCTGTTAGCACTACTCTTGGAAGATTTTCAGAAGATAAGAATAGTCTTCTGTTCCTCCGTGCTCTGGGAAGCATATTTCAAATGAAAGCATATAAATACAAGTTCACATTTTTAATTCATTTTCATATTTTATGTTTAATTAATGTATTATTATGAAAACATTCTAAGTATGCAGAATGGGCTTAAATGAAAAGTACACAGTTTTGCAATTCTAGTACAACTCCCCAGAGCCAACTGCTTCCAGATTTTTCAGTTTATACATTAACATTCTAGGTATATAATGGGTTATACGTTTATCCCCTACTGTATCAACCTGAGACAATATCTACTGATCCCAATAATGATAGAGGAATTGATCTCAAACATCCTTTAGGTCATATTTTTACTTTTTTCTCACATCTCCCACATTTTAAAAGTAATTTATTCTTTTTTCTTAAATTTGCAATAATTTTATTATAATTGAATTGGCAAGAGGCAGCCCCAAACACTGTAAATACAAGGGCTTTTGAATCTGGCATTCTTTCCTTTTGTCTCTCATTAAAAAATAATAATTTATTTATTTTAACTGGAGAATAATTGCTTTACAATATTGTCTTGGTTTCTGCTACATATGAACATGAATCAGCCATAGGTATACATGTGTCCCCGCCTTCCTGAGCCTCCCTTCTACCTCCCACCCCGTCCCTCTCCTGTAGGTTGTCACAGAGCACCAGATTTGAGCTCCCTGTCTCTCTGTCTCTCTGAAGGTCACTCAGTTGTGAGCTCCCTGTGTCACAGTAAATTTCCACTGGCTATCTAATTTTACATATGGTAAGTATATGTTTCTAAAAGCAGTTTATTCTTATTTTCTGACTGCTGTATTCACTTGATTTTCTCTGAAGACATGAGTTAGATTTTATATTAATATTATTTTCATAATATTACTATTACTAAGTAATATTACTATTACTTTCATTGAAGCCAGTTTTTCTCCCTGTTCCTCAGTCTTGTGTTTTTTTTTCCCTCCCCAAATTTTGATGACATTTATTTCTCTGTTTGTATTTTATTTTATTTTTTTCTGTTTGTATTTTAAAACAGAGGGATATCCACTTGTAGGAAATGACAAAGGCATGAAAATATGTATTATCCAGGCTATTGTTTACAGCACTATTTGTAGTAGGAAAACATTGGAAATTATCCAAATATCTGTCAGTAGGGGACTGGTTGAACAAAACAGTGAAACATCTTCAGGGTGGATCCTGTGTGATACAATAGAGAAGATGTTAAGAAGGATATATATATATTCATGGAATGATCTATAGGATATATTGTTAGATTAAGAAAAAGGCAAGGTGGAAAAAGTATGTATAGTATGATACTATTTACTGCAAAATGGGAGATATAAATATATACATACATCCTTGTGTTTTAAGAATTGGAAGAGTGAACTCTGAAATCTAAAAATATGTTAGCTTTTGGGCAGAGAAGATATGTCAATGCTATTTGTAAATATGACTTTGGGACCATGTATGTGTTTTCATGATGATGATAAAAATTAAAATATAAAAGATAATTCCCCCCATGTCACTAATAAGACAAAATCAGTGAATCTGATTGTATATTCAGTTAGCAGTAGAACCAAACAGGGATGAACTATTCCAAGTGCTTTAAAGCACAGTGATCTGTATTTCCTCAGAGAGATGCATCTCAAGGAAAAAAATAATTGAAGAATATCCTAAACTGCTTCATCAATTACATTGTTGATGGCAGTTTCCAAATCTGTATTCTGAGGTTGTTTTTTGTGTCATATACAATGTAAAGTTGATTGATGGTGAGAGGAGAAGGGGACGACAGAGGATGAGATGGCTGGATGGCATCACTACTCAGTGGACATGAGTTTGAGCAAACTCTGGGAGACAATGAAGGACAGGGAAGCCTGGTGAGCTGCAATCAATTGGGTTGCAGAGTCGGACCCGACTTAGTGACTGAACAACAACAGCAGTATAAAAAAGTAGTAATTACGTTCTTAAGCTCTGGGATTTTTGATATGGAGGATAAGTATTGAGAGATATCAGATCAATGAGATGAATTAAAGCTCTGTGGTCCTGGCTTTAAAGTGGAAGTATCATCATGAACTCGTGAGGTATTTTGTGTGTGTATGTATGTATGTGTGTTTTACTAGGTCTCTCCTCCCGAAAACCACAGAAACAGTGACCAGTCCAGTAGTCATGAACAACCCCAGTGCCTAGCCTGTTGTTTCAAAATACCATCTCTCACTAAAATGAAAGAGTTCCTTGCAAAAAAAAAAAGTTGATTCCTGGTCAAGGGTAAGAAATGGTTTTCTTGGTGGCACAGTGGTAAAGAACCCACCTGCCAATGCAGGAGGTGTAAGAGATGCAGGTTCGATCCCTGGGTTGGGAAGATTCCCTGGAGGAGGAAACGGCAACCCACTCCAGTATTCTTGCCTGGAAAACTCCATGGACAGAGTAGCCTGGTGGGTCTAGAGTCCTTGGGGTTGCAAAGAGTCGGACACAACTGAGCACACAGACCCAAGAAATATAGAAGATGAACCTACAATATCTTGTCATTCTAGAAAGCAAGGAAGCTAGCAAAGACCATCGAAAGGGTTCTGGGCCAACTTGTATAGGCTCCTGCTGGACAAAGCTAGGATGGTTTACACATCAAAAAGAATAAATAAATTTAAACACATCAAATACATTTAAATCCTTGGGTTCATAATAAAACAAATCTCTCTACCAGAAATCCCCCAAGTTCATGGATCATCTTTGTAGTATCAAAACTCATTTTTCTTTGAAGAAACTAATGGATAAAGGAAAGAATTGATTTTCACTTTCTTTTATAAAAAGTTCCCCAGGATAATCAAATATTTGATGAGAGGAAGCTTATTTTTTTAGACATATCCCATATAATAAGTGAAGAAGGCATGCTAGAATAAGAATATCATCTTTATGCAATTCTAATGAATGAGTTGGTTTAAGTTATCAATGACTGCTAACTTTGTAAAAAGAGATAATCAGGCATTATATACTTCCTGTTGAAAGCATACACACTGTGTTTGAATTGGTCTTACCAAGAAAAGAAAAAAAAAGACCCAGTAACAGATCAAGCTTTCAATAAACCTATCAATGAATAAGAAATACCAATGGTAAAGGAACATGTGAAGTGACTCCATGGAGAGGAGGGCAGTAAAATCCAGATTTTGAGAAACGGTACAGGACAAACAAGGTGATTTATTTAAGAAATGTAAAAGGCAGGAAGAAAAAAATAGACAGGAAATCTATAGACTATAAGAAACCAAGAGTCTTGTCAACCAATTATATTGTATACTCTTCCCTGATAGCTCAGATGGTAAAGAATCTGTCTATAATGCAAGAGACCTGAGTTCAACTCCTGGATCAGGAAGATCCTTGGAAAAGGGCATCGCTACCCACTCCAGTATTCTTGCCTGGAAAACCCCATGGACAGAGCAGCCTGGCAGGCTGCTCCCATGGGGTGGCAAAGAGTCGGACACAACTGAGCTGCTAATACAACCGCCAACTTTGTTTTCATACTGATTCAAATAAATTACATTTTTAAAAAGATCATTTTTAGAACAACCAAGTGTATGAACATTTTTTTTTTTTTTTTTGGAAGCTGTGATTTAGATACTGTGGTCATGATTTGAAAAGGGAATCTTTGTCTTTTAGTGATACATACCTAAATTTTTCATGGTGGAGTAGCATAATGTCTGGGAATTTTTAAACAGTTGTGTGGATTAGGGGAGCAGGTTGGGTCATATGGAAAACAAGATTGGGTATGAATTCTTGAATTAGTATTTTGAAGCTGGGTTTTGGGTATATGGAGGGGTGAATTATACTATCATCTACTTTTGTATGTTTGGAATTTTTTATAATTACAAGTATAAAAGAATAAAGAACAGAAAACCTGTTTGTGTTAAAAATAGGTAGCTAGCACAGATTTCTTTGGTAATTCAGAGGAACTTTTGTAGTCACTAGACCTTTGCACTGTGACTTTGAGCTCCTTGTAGATGGCTGGGGAGTTTTAACTGGCAGAGTTCACTTGAGGGTGTTTGGCATATGCAAAAGCTGACAGAAGGAGGGGGGGCCCCCACTTCTGCCCTGAAACTATAGTCTGTCTTGGTAAATTCCTTGCAGACAAGACCTTAGGTTTCATTTTGGGACAAATACGCTATCGATATGAGGGTGGAAATGTTCTAAAAATAACTCTTTCCACATGCACCCCAATGTTCATGGCAGCACCTTTCACAATAGCCATGACATGGAGACAACCTAAATGTCCATTAACAGAGGAATAGATAAACAAGATGTGGCACATATATACAATGGAATAGTACTCAGCCATAAAAAGGAATGAAATTCAGTCATTTGTAGAGATGTGGATGGACCTGGAGACTGTCATACAGAGTGAAGTAAGTCAGAAAGAGAAACAAAAATACTGGATATTAAGGCATATATGTGGAGAAGGCAATGGCAACCCACTCCAGTACTCCTGCCTGGAAAATCCCATGGATGGAGGAGCTTGGTAGGCTGCAGTCCATGGGGTCTCAAAGAGTTGGACACGACTGAGCGACTTCGCTTTCACTTTTCACTTTCATTCATTGGAGAAGGAAATGGCAACCCACTCCAGTGTTCTTGCCTGGAGAATCCCAGGGACGGGGGAGCCTGGTGGGCTGCCGTCTGTGGGGTCGCACAGAGTCGGACACGACTGAAGTGACTTAGTAGTAGTAGTGGAATCTAGAAAAATGATATAGATGATTTTATCTGCAAAGCAGAAATAGAGACACACTTGTAGAGAACAGAGGTATGGACACCAAGGTAGAGAAGAGGGCCTGGGTTGAATGGGGAGATTATAACCAGTAAGAAGCTACTGTATAGCTCAGGAAACTCTACTCAGTGCTCTCTGGTGACCTAAATGAAAAGGAAATCCAACAAAGAGGGAAAAAGTGGAAACAGTTACAGACTTCATTTTCTTGGGCTCCAAAATCACTGTGGATGGTGACTGTAGCCACAAAATTTAAAGACACTTGCTCCATGGAAGAAAAGCTACTACAAACCTAGACAATGTATTACAAAGCAGATATATCATTTTGCTGACACAGGTTCATATAGTCAAAGCAATGGTTTTTCCAGTAGTCATATATGGATGTGAGAGTTGGGCCATAAAGAAGGCTGAGTGCTGAAGAATTGATGCTTTCAATTCATGGTGCTGGAGAAGACTCTTCAGAGTCCCTTGGACAGCAAGCAGATAAAACTAGTTAATCCTAAAGGAAATCAATGCTGGATAATCACTCGAAGGACTGATGCTAAAGCTGAAACTCCAATACTTTGGCTACCTAATGCAAAGAGCCGACTCATTGGAAAAGACCCTGACCCTGGGAAAGATTGCGGGCAGGAGGAGAAGGGGGCGACAGAGACTGACCGCATCACTGACTCAATGGACATGGGTTGGAGCAAACTCAGGGAGATGGTGAAGGACAGGGAGGTTTGGTATGCGGCAGTTCATGTGGTCAGAGAGTCGGATGTGACTTTGCAACTGAACAACAAATGTTACGTATAGCTGATTCACTTTGCCATACTGTATAAACTAACACAACATTGTAAAGCAGCTATTCTTCAATAGAAACTAATTGAAAAAATAAAACTTTCAGTGAGTTAGCTTGATTGCCATCCTGTACTCCACTGAGAATGCAGTCTACCTGAGATCTCATAGTTTGGAGTATTATCTCTCTGATTCCAAGCATCATTCCCATACGACACCTGGGAAATGTTTTGCCCTTGCTCTTTTGCAGATCAGGAATACTTCTTTATGGGCAGGAGTAGAAAACAGGGAAGCCCAGGTGGCTCAGAGGTAAAGTATCTGAGCCAGTGCGGGAGACTCAAGAGATGCAGGTTTGATCCCTGGATTGGGAAGATCCCTGGAGGAGAAAATGGCAGTCTAATCCAGTATTCTTGCCTGGAGAATGCCATGGACAGAGGAGCCTGGTGGGCTACAGTGGAGTTGCAGGGTTGGACACAACTCAGCGACTAAACAACATGAGAACAGGGAAGGTTGGAGTTCTCTTCTGGGAAAACACACTGTTGCCTCATGAAGGACATGTCTGATGAAGTTAAAACTCACGCTGGATCTTTTATTTAGATTTGTAAAGTTATTGACCAGGTTTTATATAGAGGAATATTTTAAAAGCTGAATTATATTGACTTTGGGCCAAGAAATGGTGCTATTGGCTGATACTAAGGAAATACATGAGTCTTTCAGTGGATGAAGTTAGCAGATTAATAAAATATGAGTGTGGAGATTCTTAGATTTTCACAGAGGTAATCAAGAAACGGGTTTGAACAGTGGACTTTCAGATTGGGATACGGCAAACTCCACTAAGTAGTAAAATGATAAGGTGGTCAGCCTAAATGGAGAAAGTCTTGATGGGAGTGGATAGAAGAGTGTGAGTTGAGGGTGACTGTGCCCTGTGAGAAGTTATGTTTTCAAAAAAGACATCCGGACTATATTTTTAATAGTCAGAATCCTATTTTATCTGGATTCTTTCATTACACTGTAAGATGGTACTGTTGAAGATCTCATTAACTCTGTATTCTGCAAAAGCATCAGCAAACTTACTGCATCAATAACTAAACCCTATCCTTTGCATTCTCCCTGCTGCAAACTAGCATCATATTTGTATTTTTCCCTGAAGTTCCCAGTAATGCTGTCTTTTCACTCCTTGGGCTCATCATCTTGAAATAATTTATATATTCACTCATTTGTTCAGCATATACTTATCATTGCTTACATCTCCCAGGTTCTATGCTAGGTGCTGGATCACTGTGGTAAGTTAAGTAAACAAGGTCTCTGCACTCACGGAATTAAGAGCTTGCAGAGGTCGCCCATGACCCTTCTTCCCTCTTGGACCATTGTACAGGGATTTCTACTATGTCAGTTGCTTTCAGTTTTATCGCCTTTTACTTGACACCTCTTTTATTTATACTTACCAAAGTCTATCTTGGATTATAGTTATCTGTCTCTTCCATTAGGTTAGGAACACAATTTGTTTGTTATTTATTATTATTTGCCACCTTCCAAACTGTTATTTATATATTTTGTTTCCTGGTTTTAGAATGCAATTATGTGACTTCTTAACTACAGACACACACACACACACACACACACACAACCCCCCAAACCAGCCAACCAACAGAACCCCGTCATGCCCAGTAGCGAGAGACTCTAAAGCACACGGCCAGATGCCTTACACTACATCGTGGCTCCCTCAGCCGGCAGCTTGATGCCTTCCTCCATATTTTTCAGCCTCCTCCTACCAGGAAGAGAGTGAAAATGATGTCTATCTGCCTTTTCTGATACTGAGCCTTATTGTTAGAACACTGGCCCCTGAATTACAGTGTTGTTTTTTTTTAGAATGCTTTCATTCATGAAACTCTAGGCGTTCCTTCTAGAAAGACAGACACAAGAAAGGGTTAATAAATATTTATAAAGAACTTTTCAGGTGTTCTAAATGATATCAATAGAATCTTGAAAGCCGTGAGATTAATTGTTTTGTGGCAAGCATCTGACACATAAACGAGAATGATTGAGGGTTTGTATGTACCTGGCACTAAGCCAAGTCCTTTCTGTGGAGTGCCTTATTTAATCCTCAAAACAATTCTGTGAGGCAGGTGCCTTTCCTATCTCTATTTTACTGCAGATTAAAGACATTAAATAATATGGCCATAGTTATCAAGAGGTGAGTCTGACGTTTCAACTAACCTTAACAGTTGTATCAAAGTATCACATATAAATCTTCCTTCTTTCCTTCCTTCCTTGGCTCCTCCCTCCCTCCTTCCTTCCCTCCCTCTCTCCCGCCCTTCCTCCCCTCCTTCTGGTGTTAAGGAGAGTACATATACCATGACCTACTTAATAAAAAAAAAATGACATTCAGCTTAAGGTAATAATGTGTACGTTATTTGCTCAGTCATGTCCGACTCTTTGTGATCCCATGGACTGTGGCCCACCAGGCTCCTCTGTCCATGGAGTTCTCCAGGCGAGAATGCTGGAGTGGGTCGTCATTTCCTTCTCCAAGGGATCTTCCTGATCCAGGGATCGAACCCAGGTCTCCTGCATTTCACGCAGATTCTTGACTGTTTGAGCCACTAGGGAAGCAAAGATCCCCTGGAGAAGGGAGTGGCAACCCACTCTAGTGTCCTTACCTGGAGAATTCCATGGACAGAGGAGCCTGGTGGGCTAAGGTCTATGGGGTCTCAAGAATTGGACATGATTGAGGCAACTTAATATTCTATTATCACATGCATTTATCATGGAGTGAACAGTAGTAGCTGGCTGGATTTCACTTGCTACATTTTACTCTGCACATAGTAAAGAAACAAGACTATCATCTTATTACATGAGTTACTCAATACAATTGAATTTAGAGATTTTATTTTTCTGTAATACTTTTAATAAAATTTGAAAAAAAAGCCTACTCAAAATTCATGATATATTACAGTTTTTTTTTTTTTTTATAACTTGCAACTGTGGGCAGCTTTGGAAGCACATTTCCTCATAGGAGGAGCAGTTGGTCTTTGAATGTATGCCCATTTATATTTCTTACTGCAAGTCATTTACATTTCCATGTTTTAGCTATTGAGTCGTGCTCCTGAAATGTCAAATGCAATTATCATAGTTAGCAAGGGCTGGAAAAAACTTCCCTACAAATATTTTTCCTCAGGAAAGAATAGACTATTTTTCTGCCTTGTTTGAGCGCAGCAGCCAGAAGCTTCCAGGTCGTATAGCTGTCCTCAAGCCTCCTCACAGACCTTCTCGGGCACATGATCTGCTTTTCAGAACATCTTGTGGCAATCCATGTCCCAGGAGGTGAGATATGCCCTGGAAGGCTGATTCTACATGGAGAATTTCGCTTCCATTCAGAGCCCTGGAGACCACCCAACACTCTTCTTGAGCAGAATCCATGCTTCTGGACTGACCTTGGGTTCCTTCAGCCTCACAATGGTTAGAATTCCTACATTTTGAAAACTATTTTTCGAGACTGAAAACAACCTCTGAATTTGTACCCACACCTCTGTCCTGCTGTGTTTCAGTTTATCTGTTTAATCTTACACAGGCTATCATATGATTTTTACTTGATCATTTTTACCCAGTAATTATTTTTACTTAATAATCCGAAGGATTGATGCTTTTGAACTGTGGTACTGAAGAAGACTCTTGAGAATTCTTTGGACAGCAAGGAGATAAAACCAGTCAATCCTAAAGGAAATCAATCCTGAATATTCATTGGAAGGACTGATGCTGAAGCTCCAATTCTTTGGCTACCTGATGCGAAGAGCCAACTCATGGGAAAAGACCCTGATGCTGAGAAAGACTGAAGGCAGGAGAAGGGGACGACAAAGGATGAAATGGTTGGATGGCACCACTGACTCAATGGGCATAAGTTTGAGCAAACTCCGGGAGATAGTGAAGGACAGGGAAGCCTGGTGTGCTGCAGTCCATGGGGTCGCAAAGAGTCAGGCATGAACAACAACAACAGCAGCTTTATAAGTTTAGTAATTTCTGGTTTTAAAAGCACTTACACCTACCCTATTTTGTTCTATCTGCCCCATGAGCCTGTGAGTTTGCAGAAAAAATTCTATCAAGTGAGAAACTACAGCTAGGAAGAACGTCAGGGACTAATGTAATGACATGCTCGCTGGTGAAGGAATCAGAGCATCAAGCTTAGAATTTGTAACATCAGGGTTATTGGTCCTGAGACTAGACCATGCTGTTGATATAAAACACTTTCAAAATAACAATTTTCATGAATTGATCCCTTCAATTAATTTGAGTTTCTGAGGCTTTGCTGTATTGCCAACCCCTTGACTTTTGCTGAAATGATTTCGAACTCTGCAATTCAAAATGACTTCTAGGGCACTGTGATTCCAGCAGTTTCTTAAAGTATGCTTGGCCATAAAGACAGTGTCTTAATGATTTAAGACAAGAATCCTTTATTCCTAAAATAATTCTGCTCACTAATGTGATCAGGGAGTTCAATTTCAGTTTGACAGAGGTTTCAAAATAGAACTTCAGGAGGGAAAATTGCAATTAGATATTCATGGGTAATATTCTTAAGTTTGGGAAGAATATTAATGAGGAGGGGTATCGATTTTATTTTACTTTAATTATCCTACATTTGCTGTTATAGCTGCTGATGATTGTGAAGCCCTTGATATTTTTACTTTGCCTTCTCTTCTTGTTTGGTAACTGTTGTGAATAAAGGCACAGACTTCTTTGCACTCTGCAGTAGACGTAACATCATATGTTGTGAGTAAGCAAAGAAAATCCTTAACAAAATTCCTTGTACAAGTACTTATTTGCAAAATAGTGTCATAGTCTTTCCTTCTTATTTCTGAAGGCTCTCCTGTGAACTGGAGACCTCTGCGAGATTAGGAATCAAACAGAATAGCAGAAAAATAGCCAGCCCAGTCATTCAAACCTAAATTATTAGCTTCCTTTCAAAGTCTTCTGCAATTTCTTTCTTGATCCAGCATTTGGAGATTAAGGATTTCCATTTCGTGGAGGAGAGCGGTTGTCATGAGGCTCCTCCTGGGTGAATGAAGTGATAGAAATGGTTTGAGAACTGATTCTAGATGGCAACAGAGACTCACATGGGACCTGGCCCTGTTGTTTCTCTGTTACGGAGTGTTGTGGATAATAACGATCATTTTGATAACCTCCATTTTCTCGGAAAATGATTGAATTGAAAATGTAAGCTTGGAAATTACAGAGTGCTATGTTAAAGCCTTTGGGGGGGAAACTTGTATAGAAGTTGGTTTTTCTTTACCTTTGCTATTGACTGGGTCCAGTCGCATGTTTGGTGGGAGAGACTAAAATAAAGCGTGTTGATTTCCTCAGGGTCTTACCCCAGTGTCAGTGACCAGTAGAAGCTTAGACGCTTCAGGTGGGGGAAAAAACCTTTGAATGATCTCCACCTTAGTTTGTGCAGACTCAGTGTGTCTTACGAGAAATCACTGTGGGTACCTGGAGGTGTTTTTCAATTCTCCTCCCCCATCCTTAGAGTTTATTAGCCCTCATTCTTCTTCCATTAAATTTCTGCCCAGATAGACTCTGCTCCAGGTTCTATTACTCTTTCTATGCCCACATCATAAAAATATCTTCTAAAGGAAATTGTGCCACATGCTACAACATGGATGCACCTTGAGGACAGTATTCTCAGTGAAATAAGCGAGTCACAAAAGGACAAATACTGCCTGACGCCACTTCTTTGCGGTACCTAGCATAGGCAAATTCATAGAGATGGAAAGTACAGTGGTGGTTTCCAGAGGGTTGGGGATGGAGATGAGGAGTTGTTGTTTTATGTATACAGACTTTCAGTTTTGCAAGATGAAGAGTATTGAAGGTGGAGGGTGGTTGATGGTTGCACAGCAGTATGAATGTACTTAATGCCGGGGAACTGCATACTTCAAAATGGTTAAGATGATCAGTTCAGTTCAGTTCAGTCGCTCAGTTGTGTCCAGCTCTTTGCCACCCCATGGACTGTGGTACGCCAGGCTTCCCTGTCCATCACTAACTCCTGGAGCTTACTCAAACTCATGTCCATTGAAAATGTTATGTGTAGTCTACCACAATCAAAAATAATTTTAAAAAATCTATCATGCCATCTGTTGGATCTAGAATTTCTTTCCTCAACTAGATAGACTCACCTTTTCTAATTGTTACCTACAAAATATTCACCCAGGTACTCAATGCAATTTTAGACTCCAAGTCTAAAATTAATTGCAAGTAAAAGTTAGGATTAATATAGGCTTCCCAGGTAGAGCAGTGGGAAAGAATCCGTTTGCCAATGCAGGACCCTCAAGAGATGTGGGCAAGAGACATGGGTTCGAACCCTGGGTCAGGAGGATCCCTTGGAGTAGGAAATGGCAACCTGCTCCAGTAAGCTTGCCTGGAAAATTCCATGGACAGAGGAGTGTAGCAGGCTGCAGTCCATGGGATTGCAAAGTGTTATATACAACTGAGCGACTAAGCACACACAAAAGTGAAAAAGTCGAAGACTATATAATCCAAGTTAATATACTGCAGTAAAATTAATTCTCAAGGAGAATCACTGTGTTTTGTAAATTTCCTGTCTCTCATCTCACACATTCAGCGTATCCCCAAGTCTAGGTGATTTTGCTCCGTGATTTTCCTCCTGAAATAAATCTCTCTGTTCCATCTGCTTTCTGTCTGTGCCACAAGGGGCCAATACTAGACACCATCCTCTCTGGGGCTCAGGACGTTTAGCAGAGAAGACGAGACCCCTGCCCTCATGGAGCTTATATTCTTCTCTCTCCTGGGCTCCTGCGACAACCTTCTAACTGGTCTCTAACTAAGTCTTTTTCAGCTTCTTCTGAGTTGCTTTTTGTACCAGAAGCAATCTTCCTCCATCGTTTCACTAGGCTGGCCTTTCAGGTCTTCTGGCAAAGATACATTTCACAGAGGACCTCTCTCACCATCTTTTCTACCTGTTCCTCCTCCCTCCCCTTCTTCCTTAGCCTCAGGTATGTTGCGCTCTTAACCCATATTTATTTTCTTCAGCACACTTACCATGTGATGTCCTTTTCTTGTTTGTTTGGTTGATTATTGGCTATCTCTTCCAGAAGGATAAAGCTCCATGAGGGCAGGGATCTCATCTTCTCTGCTAAACCTCCTGAGCCCCAGTTCAGGGTGCAGAACATGGTCGATCTTCAGTGAATTTATTGAATGAATGAACAACAATATATATATTTGTACAACTTTTTGTCTTTCACAGTTTACAGATAATTTCCTTTTTAATATTTCAGATACATCACATAGTTCATTGTGCTAGCATAGATATTCATGGACTTGAAGAAATTGTGTGTTTGTAGTTTGTTTCAAAGATATTTAATATATAAGACCTTAGTAACTAATAATTATAAAAATGAGGAATTGTGTTTTCAGAGAAGTAAAGTAGAATCAGCCAGTTGCCAGTGTGGATGTTGCAGAACATTAAGTCTGACATGTGACTGACCACCCTGAGCCTCTTTATGAAAGTTGGATAATGATAGTCTCTCATCCCCTTTAGCATAGTTATAAAGATTATGTTTTTCTATTTCTTATTTGTAGAGTGCTTTAACATTTACAGAATGTTTTCTTATTTGTGCCTCATAGCCATGCAGTGAAGTAGGTACAATTATCTGCCTTTTATAGAAGAAGAACTTAATTTCTGAAATTCCAGCGCTAGTGCACAGCAAGGGTGGGTTCAAGCCGAGGTCTGTTGGCTGTGTGTCTGTTATTCTGTCTTTGGTATGACAGCTGCCTGCTTTTTGTACCCAAGCTGAGCGACGGAGATCATTTGAAAGTGTTGTAAAACGATGTATCATTAGGGTTTTTAATTGTGAGTTTTGCCTGTATAAGTTTGCTGCGTTTTCTTACATGTTAAATGGTTAAGCACCTGGGCAGTAGACAAAAACACACAAATATATACTCTGTTCTAACTTTTTCATCAGCAATGGCTCAATTGCAAAATTATACATTTTGCTTGAATTTAGAGAAAAATAAAGAGAAAATAAAGTCACCTACAGTCATTTAACTTTCTGAATTAGACTCTCTGTCTCTTTCTGTTTGCTTTTACTGCACATGGTTTTGGCCGTGTGAGGGTATTTACCATGTGATGTTTGTGATTGGAAACATTTATTCACACATATGGAGTCCATCTGCTTCTCCCCAAATGGGCAGAGATGCTGCAAAATAGAGCAGGTCTTAATGAAGTCATATAATGTGTGTGTGTATGTATGTGTGTTTCTATGTCTATGAGTGTGTGTATATTCATATATGTGTATATTTTTACATGTATATATTGTTTATTTAAACATTTTTTATTTTATACTGGAATATAGTTGATTAACAATATTGTGTTAGTTTTCAGTTCAGTTCAGTTGCTCAGTCGTGTCTGACTCTTTGCGACCCCATGAACCGCAGCACACCAGGCCTCCCTGTCCATCACCAACTCCCGGAGTTCACTCAAACCCATGTCCATCAAGTCGGTGATGCCATCCAATCATCTCATCCTCTGTCGTCCCCTTCTCCTCCTGCCCTCAGTCTTTCCCAGCGTCAGGGTCTTTTCAAATGAGTCAGCTTTTCACATCAGGTGGCCCAAGTATTGGAGTTTCAGCTTCCACATCAGTCCTTCCAATGAACACCCAGGACTGATCTCCTTTAGGATGGACTGGTTGGATTTCCTTGCAGTCCAGGGGATTCTCAAGAGTCTTCTCAAACACCACAGTTCAAAAGCATTAGTTTTAGGTGTTAGTTTTAGGTGTACAGCAAAGTGATTCAGTTATACATATAAACATATCTATTGTTTTTCAAATTCTTTTTAGTTATTGCAGAATATTGAACAAAGTTCCCTGTGCTATACAGTAGGTACTTGCATGCATGCTAAGTCACTTCAGTCGTGTCCAACTCTTTGCAACCCCATGGACTATAGCCCACCAGGCTCCTCTGTCCATGAGATTCTCCAGGCAAGAATGCTGGAGTGGGTTGCCGTGCCCTCCTCCAATACAGTAGCCCCTCATCACACACATTTTATATATACATATACATATATATATACACACAGTAGGTCCTTGTTAGTATATATATGTATGTATATACACATACACACACACACAATGTGGGTGTATGATATATACAAATACATATATACTCATGTGTGCATATATATTTTATGTGCATATGTTGTATATATGCATATAATGTGTATAAATGTATATACATGTGCATATGTACATGTATGTAGTCATATGTGCATATATGTATGCGTATATATTTTTTTCCTCCTGACGAACAAACTAGCCTTGCTGTTTTTCTTGAGGCATCACCTTCCATCTGTGCAGTGAAAACAGAGGAGGTCCTCCGAAGTATGTTCCCTCTGTGAAAAGAGGAAGAGAAAAGGTAAGCGGGCTTAGAGCACAAAGAATACAAGCTCCATCATCTCAGGGTCAAGATCTGAGGAAGGTGGAGCTCCAGGGATGTCATTGGAATTTGCTCTATCGGGTCTTCTGGAGCAGCAGGACTCCTGAGTGCAGTAGCACGCGTGGTTGTAGACAACGATCGAATGTTTCTCTCCCCTGTCTCTAGTGACCTTTCTCCTGCTGAGCCGCGTGGCACACGTCCACAAGTTTAAGCTTTGACTTTACATTGCCATGCACTCGGTGGTTGTTCTGTGGATGGGTCTTGCAAGTTTGATGTGATTCAAAGTAATGCCTGGATGCCTTCCGCTATGGAGACCTTTGTGTGTGGGTATAAAACACCCTAGGACTTAAAGCTTTATCTAAAGATATTTGAAAATCCAAGTAAATTGTGCACAGTCGACTATTTTCTGTTATGTTTGACTCTGCGGGCCAATATGTAAAACACTTTTCTGAGAAAAGCTACTCCCTCTGCCCCAAAATGTTCCTTTAAATATCTATTTCTAATCAGCCTTGCTGATAGATAAGTTCCCTTTCCTGTTTTATAGATCTAAGTGTGAATTCTCATAACTCTCAGTGTGTGTTCTTCACCTTTATTCACAGTGGACCGATGGAGCCATTTTTTAGTTTATTGTCCTTCAAGTTCAAGGATGCTGCTGTCTGTGATGAGGCTTGTGTTGTGGGTGGATGTGACTGAAGAGGCCACTGTGATTAACCGTTTCTGCGATGTACTTTGCTATGAAAACTGTTTCTCGGCTTGTGGCACAGGTCCGTCTTGGCTATGATCAGATCTGATTTACCGGGGGTCCTGGCTTTCGTTCTCATGATCTGTCTAGCACCGCTGCTACAAGGGAGGCATCCTAACACGTTCTGTGGCTTGGTGGCGGTGGCAGCGGCTGCTTATCAGTGGTTTGCAGGGATAAACGTGCTCTTTGAGGTTGTTCTTCAGTGTGCTTTTAAAACACTTTTCTTCTGCCTTTTGTACTTGCCTGAATTCTGTTCACCTTGCAGCAGCTTCTGCAATATCACATTTCTATCCGATATCTGGTGAAGAGTAAGTATACTGCTGAGAACACCACTTCCAAGCTGATCAAATGATTAGGGACATAAATAACTGTTGTCTGCTGAGTACTTTCTAAATGTAGTTCTGGGGAATCTTACCTATGCTATCTCATATATTCTTTGCCAGAAAGGCAAGGCATTATCCCCATTTTACAGATGAAGAAATTGAGGTTCAGTGTCAATTTGCTCAATATTTTCCAGTTTGTACATTTACACTTGCAAAACCAGTTTGGGCCCCAGGTCTGTCAAGACATCGAGACCCAAATTTCCCATGATGACAGTGCCCCATGGCTTATGGGTTATATAATAGGTTCTGGCACTTCGTTGTTAGCTATACAACTCTCTGTAGTTAAGCATGACCGTTTGCAAGACTCTAACTGTGTTGTTTATGGCAGATCTCCACCACCTTGACGCACTATAGATCTGACACCAGGAAGTGCCCTTTGAATGGTAGATCAATGCCATGTTGGTGTCCTAGTCTGTCTGCCAGTCTGCTGAAGGACACATTGACATTTCTGATTTGGCTGGCTACTTCTTTATCTGTCAAGCTCCTGTCAAAGCGCTTGTTCCCCAGGTAGCAGAATTCAGGGACAATTTCTTTCTTTCCATTGATAATGAACACCTGTAAATGAGTTTACATTCTTCTAAGCAGAGGTTGGTATCTAGGCTGATTTTCTTCTGGCAACTGCCAGCTTTTAGCAATTCAAGTTCTAATCATTTCATTTGCAGAGTGTTGCTGGTTAGATAGTGAATTTCTTACCGTATATATGGTAGAAAACAAGTATATACCTATTTTCTGCTGTGCCCTCTTCCTTCTGCAGCACTGGGTCATGGGAGTTGCATCTGGCCCACATCCCTGGGATAATCATCTCTCTCAAGTGATGCTGACCATCTCTTATGTTTCATTTAACAAACTTTAGACAGTGAGACATTGTATGTTATATAGGGCTATAGTTTAGTAAGTATGGTGATCATAGTAATTTTCAGATAAAGCTGGATATCAGTCCTCGTTATAATTTATATAGAATATTGGTTTTGCTTCAAAATCAAAGTAAAATTTCTAGAAAATAAAGTAAGACTTTAGTTAAGCTTCTTAATCTTTTTTTTTTTGAGTCATTTTCCTTAAAACAGAAATAATATATACGTCTCTTATTTGCTGTGCTCACTCAGTTGTGTCCAACGCTGCAACCCCATGGACTGTAGCCTGCCAGGATCCTCTGCCTAAGGAATTTTCCAGCCAAGAATACTGGAGTTAGTCACCATTTCCAACTCTAGGGGATCTTCCCAACCAAGGAATCAAACCTAAGTCTCTTGCTTCTCCTGTGTTGGCAGGCAGATTTTTTTTTTTTTTAAAACCACTAGCGCCACTTGGGAAGCCCTTGCTTATTTAGACACAGTTAAAGAAAGGGCTTTCCTGGTAGCTCAGCTGGTAAAGAATCTGCCAGCAATGCTGGAAACTCTGGTTCGTTTTCTGTGTTGGGAAGATCCCCTGGAGAAGGGATAGGCTACCCACCCCAGTGTCCTTGAACTTACCTGGTGGCTCAGATGGTAAAGAATCCACCTGTAATGTGGGAGACCTGGGTTCTATCTCTGAGTTGGAATGATCCCCTGGAGGAGGGCTGGCAACTCTCTCAAGTATTCTTGCCTGGAGAATCCCAATGGACAGGGAAGCCTGGCGGGCTACAGTCCATGGGGTCACAAAGAGTCCAACGCCAGTGAGCAACTGAGAGTTTCAGGTTTTTTTTTTCCTGCATGCTTATGGCCCTTTGTATTATTGCTTTCTACTCAAACATCACTCATACATTTTGTAAAAATCTGTTATACTTTTGGTGGAAACATATAAGTTTTACTTTCTTAGCAAATTTCAATTATACAATACTGTGTTATCAGCTGTAGTCATCATGTTTTACATTAGATCCCCAGACCGTGTTCATCTCATAGCTGAAAGTTTATATCCTTTTTCCAACCTCCCAATTTTCCCTACTTCCAGTCCCTGGCAACCATTTTTCTACTCTGTTTCGCTGACAGAGGGTGAGATGGTTGGATGGCGTTATTGACTCAATGGGCATGATTTGAGCAAACTCAGGGTCAGACAGGGAAGCCTGGGGTGCTGCAGTCCATGGGGTCATAAAAAGGCAGACACAACTGAGTGATTCAACAATAACAACTCCCTGTTCTACAAATTTACCTTTTTTTTTTCTTTCTAAGATTCTACATATATAAATGGTGCCATGTAGTGTCTTTCTCTATCTGGCTTATTTCACTTAGCATTGCCATGAGGATTAAATGAGATCATGAAAGTGCTTAGAAAATTGCCTGACAATTATTACTACTATTATCATTAGTAAGACTAGAGACTTGACTATTTTCACCAAGGGTTATAATGTCAATCAAATATGATAATTTTTAAAAGGCAATATTAATAGTAAATACATATAGGAATGTATTTAGTTTAATGACTTGAAAAGGTTGGGAAGAAGTGAAAAATGGGACAATATGTGGAAAGGTTAAAGTGTTTCTGAGCTCTCCCAGAAGTATTATGAACCTCAAGAGTCTTCAGAGAGGCGACTTCTCCAGCAGTCCAGTGGTTAAGACTTCGCCTTCCAATGCAGGGGGTGCAGGTTCAATACCTGGTTGGGGAACTAAGATCCCAAATGCTGTGTGGATGCGGCCAAAAAAAAAGAGTCTTCGGAAAGGCCTTGGACTTCTGCTTCCTTCAGCGCTGCTCCTCTCTCAGCAGATTGCAGAAACACGAAGTCCATTACTTCCTCCCCTGCAGCCCTCTCTCTAGTACCCCTCCTGGTTCTTCTGATGTGTTTGGCTCCAGGTTTCTGTTTAGAGCTAAATAAGAGAAGTCAAGGTTGTCATGGCCCAGAGATCTTTCTTAGGTGTTAGGTGAACCCAGTGGATTTTCCCACCTCTGTCTGTCATTAACCAAGATGCTCATGTTTTTATTGCTGGAGTAGAATCATCTAGTCAGAGCTTATGGGAATCAGAAGGAACATTGATCCACGGTTCAATTCCATTCCAGCATTTTTAAGTTCCCATTGGGTACTTGAGTCTATATTTCTTGCAGATGTCAATAAGCTAGTATAAATAACTAAGGGAGGGAATAAGTGGTTGAGTAAAAGCAGAGGTACAAAAAGTGAAGGGAGCTTTGGTGTAAGTTTTCTGAGAGAGCTGTGAAACAGGGGATGGTGATGCTAAGGATAAACAAAAGGGCTGAACTCTCCAAATGGCAATCGATTGAAAGAGGTCAGAGACTGTGTTGTGGGTATGTTCAAAATGTAGGATGGTGTGGAGTATGGGCATACTTTTCAAAATTGGAGATGTTACAGATTTTTAAAAGGGCGTTAGGGGAGGAGAGAGAGAGAGTTGAAAATAATAATGATCAAGCCCATGTCTTTGTGTTGGCAGTTGCTTTGGTATTACCTGAGCATGCATTGTATTGAGTGCACAGGGCATTTAGAAAGAACAGTATTGGAGTTTCTTATGGGATTTCATTAAGACCCTTCCTAGCCGTCTTATTATTTTGGAAATTGAATAAAGTCTTTCAGGACACCAAAGCTAATTAATACACTTGGTAATCTGCTACTTCATTAAGTGTAAATCCTTGAGGAGCCCCTGAAGCTTCAAAATGTGCATTCTAGAAATAATTTTGTTTCTTTTCAGTAATAGTAACAATAGACATGAGCGATTGACATTGACAATGTGCTAGGTACTGGGCTCAGAGCTTTATACAATTCCCCATTAATCCTCGCGGCAATCCTGTTTGGAGAATTTCCCCAGCCCGTTTCAAAAGCCTTGTTCCCCTTATTTGCTGCCATCTTGCTACAAACATATTACAGTTTTCTCCCTGGTGTCCTCATCTCATTATGTATATGAAATTGTAAAATGAAGAGGGGACCCAGAACTCTGCTTGCAGGAAATGTATTGTGTCTGCCTAAACCCAATGGCCATGAAACGAAACCA
>NW_011495078.1:13992186-13994163 GCF_000754665.1 Bison bison bison | reverse complement strand
ACGAAACCAGAAAGTGAGAGGTAGAAGAGACAGAATACATCTGAAGATATTTAGTCCTGGTCTCTGAATTTTTCAGGTAATTCCTTTGATGTATTTTGTCAATTATAAACCCAGAGAAATATGGAGATCTTTATTTCCTAGGCTTATCTTTTTGCCCAGAAAATTAATCTTATTATGTTCCTCTTATTTCTATTAATTCCCCTTAGCCTTTCTTATAACAATTATCTATCATTCCTATTAGGTAAATTGATCCCATTTCCAAACTTTAATTAACATTTTGTTATTGATCAAACTTGGAGGTCATGTGCTACTCATGGAATTAATGTGAATATTATGTGTGATGGTTATTTTAAAATGCAATTGTATCGATTTCAGATATAAAACCATTACTTCCTTCAAGAGAGCAATGTGCTGGGTGAAAAATGATGCCTTCACTGCTACCAGTTCAAGATGTGTCTGCCAGTTTCAAGGATTTTCATTTTGAAATGTCAAAACTAAAAAGGGAAACAAAAATAACATTAACAGCACCACGTAGGAAATTATATTATTTGAGGATGTCAAATTGGAAGATGGAACATGTTTTTTTGCAGACTTCTCTGCTGCCTGAAAATAGCAATGAATAACAGAGAAAATCTTTAATGCCATCTTTGAGCTTCTGCTTGATAAAAAGAACTACTCTATAGCTTCGAAGGTTTAAAAAAAAAACAACACAACTCTTTGCAGAAATAGTTTATCCTTTCCAAAGCATCTTCTCGTCTCTGTGCATAAGTGCACTCCCAGTGGCATGCTTAATCCATCTTCACAGCCCTACATATCTTCAAGTGTGTGCATAAATTCTGTCAGGAAGGAACTACGACCTCATTGTGAATAACTGCAAGCTGCACCGTGTGTGGGGCTTGATGTAAAACATGGCCCCAGATGATCACTCTGTACTTAGTTTTTTAGGGTTATAAGGTTGGCTGTGAGCTCCTCGCCATGCTGGTCAACATCACCGAATGTTTGCTGTAGAGCGGATGCCTGAAAAACATCCCTTGGTCCATTTCTATAAATTCTCCTCCACCCCCCCAGTGACTCCAAGTGTTCAAAGACAGCATAAGGTACTTTAACCTCTGTGCCTCAATTTCCTTCTGTGCCAAGCACGGATATTATTTTATCTCACAAATAAAGTTATTATGAGACTAGCTGAAATAAAGCACCCAGAACATCCTGAACAGAGTGCATGGCACATAATAAAATATGCTCTCAAATGTTAGTTTAAGGCAGTTTTTTTTTTTTTTTTTTTTTGCTTTGCTTTTGAGAACAGGCTCCTTGAGTTCATCAATCTCAGGAACAAATGATTTCTTTCTATTTTTGTGTGTGCTTTTACTTGTGTGCATTTTCCTGAAGTAGAAGGCATAATTTTGTACTCTTCCAGTAAACTTCTGAGAGCATAGATGTAAGTGAAAGTGAAGAATGATTTAGAGTATGGAGTGTCACGCTGGGTCAGCACGTTAACTGCTTGCACTCTGCAATCCATGGAAAAGGCTGAGAAAGCCACCACTGGGGCCCCACAGAATAGCCAGGGCCACCCACGCTCCCACCCTTCTGTTCAGATCTGTCCTCGTATCTGGCCTTTATTCTTCTCATCACTTTGGTTTCTTAGCTGCTCTGTCCCTCTTTGCCTCACCTGTTTGGATTATCCATCTATCACATGCTCAGTCGTGTCTGATTCTTTGTGACTCCATGGACTGTAGCCCACCAGGCTCCTCTGTCCTTGAGATTTTCCAGGCAAGAATACTGGAGTGATTTGCCATGCCCTCCAACAGAGGATCTTCTCGACCCTGGGATCAAACCCGAGTCTTCTGTGTCTCCTGTATATTGCAGGTAGATTCTTTCCTGCTTGAGTCATCGGGAAGCCTGTTTGGATTACGGCTCATGTATATTTATGTTGGCTGTTGGATTTTTTTAAAAAGCTTACTTAGCTGTGCTGGGTCTTAG
>NW_011495078.1:13980676-13992086 GCF_000754665.1 Bison bison bison | reverse complement strand
TATTTATTTATTTTTTTTTAATTAAAAAAAAATTATACATGTGTTCCCCATCCTGAACCCTCCTCCCTCCTCCCTCCCCATACCATCCCTCTGGGTCGTCCCAGTGCACCAGCCCCAAGCATCCAGCATCGTGCATTGAACCTGGACTGGACTCTTACCTGCAGCATTTTGGGATCCAGGTCCCTGGCGAGGGATTGAGTCTGGGTCCCCTGCATTGGGAGCACAGAGGCTTAGCCACTGGACCACCAGTGAAGTCCCTGTGTGTTAGATTTTTGACTGGATCTCCCTTTAAGCCTCCTCGGCTCTCTATTGTCAGAAAGGAGAAAGGTACTGCGTTGATCAGAATCCCCACAACAGCCTTGTGCTGTAGGCGTTTATTATCCTCTTGTACAGTTGATGCTAAACAGCACAGAGAGAATAAATAACTTCCCATGGCCATAGGACTGAGAATGACTTGCTAGGTCTTGAGGACCACATTGAGAGTGGTTGGTGATTGGTAAATGTACAGCTCAAAGTGGGCTTCCCTTGTGGCTCAGCTGGTAAAGAATCCACCTGCAATGCAGGAGGCCTGGGTTTGATCCCTGGGTTGGGAAGATCCCCTGCAGAAGGGAAAGGCTACCCACTCCAGTATTCTGCCTTGAGAATTCCATGGACTTTATAGTCCATGGGGTCACAAAGAGTCGGACACAACTGCGTGACTTTCACTTTCACTTTTCACAGCTTAGAACAGGGACGTGGGAAGACAATAGTGAATGTTCCTCCCTCCCCCACCACACAGTGGTACCGATTTAGGGAGAGCTGTCCCAGGCGGACACCAGAGATTTCCGAGGGACTTTTCTAAGAGGATCGTAAGTGAAGTGGAGCTCCACAGATGTAGCAGACACAGCTGGTTTCCACCTAGTAATCATTTCTCCTTTCTTTATTACAGGACCCCAGTTTTTGGCTCCTCACATTCCTATCTGAGGGGCTTCCCAGGTGGTGCTAGTGGGAAAGAACTTGCCTGTCAATGCAGGAGACATAAGAGATGGGAGTTCAACCGCTGGGTTGGGAAGATCCTCTGGAGGAGGTCATGGCAACCCTCTCTAGTATTCTTGCCTGGAGAATCCCATGGACAGAGGAGCCTGGCAGGCTACAGTTCATGGGGTCACAAAGAGTTGGACACGACTGAAGTGACTAAGCACACACACACACACACCGCCATCTGAGATCGAAGTCTTTCCTCTGGCTTCTTCGTAGCTAGATGGGGTCATGTCACAGTTTGCTTGGTGAGTTGTGAGTGAAAGGTTGTGTGAGGCAACTGAGAACATTGTCTAAAGCAGGGATCCCCAACCTCTGGGATCTAATGCCTGATGATCTGAGATGGAGCTGATATAATAATAATAGAAATAAAGTGCACAATAAATGTTGCATGAACCATCCCCAAATCATCTCCTGGTCCATGGAAAAATTGTCTTTCACAAAACCAGTCCCTAGTACCAATAGGGTTGGGGACTGCTGGTCCAAAGGGATCTGACTGACTAGAATGCCCTATCTCCTTTCTGACATCCCTGCTCCTGGCCTATGGCTCAGATGTGATAATCTTGAAGGTGAAAACCCTCACATTAGGAAACTGGGTCCCTGGTGACCCAGCACACCGTGGAGCTGTGCTACCAGCCTGGGACTGCTTCTCTGGGCTACTTTTAGGTAAGAAAGAAGGACACTTCTGTCCTTTTTGTCACTTAATTTATATAACAAAACACAGTTAAGTCCATGTTAAGTCTACAGCTACACAAAACAGCATCTAGAAGAAAACTATAAAAATATAAGATAGGAGAGGACAGGCACAAGCAGCTGCTGCTGCTGAGTCACTTCAGTCGCGTCCGACTCTGTGAGACCCCATAGACGGAAGCCCACAACGCTCCCCTGTCCCTGGGATTCTCCAGGCAAGAACACTGGAGTGGGTTGCCATTTCCTTCTCCAATGCATGAAAGGGAAAAGTGAAAGTGAAGTCACTCAGTGGTATCTGACTCTTCGAGACCCCATGGACTGCAGACTACCAGGCTCCTCCATCCATGGGATTTTCCAGGCAAGAGTCCTGGAGTGGGGTGCCATTGCCTTCTCCACCAGGCACATGGGACAAGTGAAAATAGGCACCAAAGGCCAGACACCAGAAAATCTTTCCAAGGGCCTAGGGTCCTGAGGAATGTACCGAGGATCTCTGACCACTCAGGAGTCCTGGATGTGAAGAGGGTAGGCAAGCACTACCTGTACCCACCACCACTGGGTCAGGACACGGGAGTTAGCACTAGGCTAGACTCTCACTGATTCATTGTCTGACACCAGAGACCCCTGAGAATGACAGAACTGAGCCCAGCTGTGGAAACTGCCCACCAGATGTGCAAACAATGTTTTGGGCAAAACGCCCTGTGGCTTGTATGCTTGTATTTGCTCATTGCTCCCGGCTATTACTGCACTGGACACCAGGCAGATCATAGCCCAGCTTCGCACGGTAGCCACTGGGTGGGCACCCAGTGTGGGCCACAGTGGAGTCCCCTCAAGCCTGACTGTTCAGTGCTTCTGGATGTGATGAAATGAAAGTGCCAGTTGTTCAGTCGTGTTCGACTCTTTGTGACCACATGGACTGTAGCCTGCCAGGCTCCTCTGTTCATGGAATTCTCCAGGCAAGCAATACTAGAGTAGATTGCCATGCCCTTCTTCAGGGGATCTTCCCGACCCAGGGATCGAACCTGCGTCTCCTGCATTGCAGGCAGATTTTTAACCACATAGCCACCAGGGAAGCCCTTCTGAACATAATGAGGCTGAGTTTATTCATGCTGCACAGTCCTATTTTCCTTTGATCAGTGGTACAAACCCAAGACCCTCTGGTCACTCGCCACAACCAAGCTATTGTCTTCGTGAGCCAACCCTGCACTCTTCCTTCTCTTTATTCCATGTCTGTCTCTAGATGTTTTTCTCATCTCCTTGACTTGAGCTGAAACCTGGCTGGTCCCCAAGGTCATGGCTTCTCTTCAGCCCTCTCAATGGTCAGCTGCCAATCATTTCACAGCCTTTATTTCTCCGGGTTCGGAAGTGCCTTCCTTGTTCTGAAACACAGCTTTCTGAGCAGTGTTTCTGCACCATCCTGAGGTTCATGTTGCTAGCTCTGTTGCTCTTTCTCTGTGTGACCTCCAGATGGATCTATATGATTCATGCAGGACAGGTTCACTGACAACAATATGACAGGTAATCTAATATATTTGATAAGTAGATGATGGAAACTATCTTTGGCTTTTAGGGCCAAAGTATGTCTAAATATAAGGAATATGTAAATTAGTTTGCTTCACTGAGTTCAAATAGAGCTTTGGCTACAGGCAAATGTATTCATATATGTTGTTGAACAACTGTAGTGAAGGTGAGATTTTGTGTACAGGGTAGTGATTGCTTTATTTGAGAAAAGAACAACCACAGAAGATCTCTGGATAGTTACATATTTTCTCTGAAGTACATTATTTTTAAAATTAATTATAAGCTCACTGGATGGGAATTAGTGGGCTATTATGTGGCCAAGTGCCTAGTCAGCATTAATTCATTTTCATAACTGAGTGTTAGCTATAAAGAAATGAGAATCATTAAACATCTATTGATTTTTTTTTAGCTTCTGATTTCTGCTTTGCTTCTGTGTATATCATTTTATTTTTAATTTTAAAAGCTAGACTATAACTTGTTCAAAAGGCTGAGACTTTTGTAAATTGTAATATATGTTACCTGAAATGTAGAAGCTTGGCTTACCAGGAGAACAACCCCCTGACAGTCTTACTCAATTTTGGTTGAGAAAAGCCTAAGAATGCCCATTGGCTAGCCCTGAAGTCCAAAGACATGCAGATTCTGATTTCCTGTGATTGTTTGAATAGCTTGCTAGCAGCTTGAAGGAGAATAGGATTACAATTAAACTTTCTCAAAGTAGCAGACTTCTGTGTCTGTTCTATGAGTTCAAACTGATTTCTGACACTGACAATGAATTACATTCCTGTGTTTCAAGTCTCCCAATAAAACATCTTTAAGAACTATAGACTATGCCTCGTTCCATGTGTTAGTTGCTCAGTCGTGTCTGACTCTTTGTGACCCCATGGACTGTAGCCCTCCAGGTTCCTCTGTCCATGGGATTCTCCCAGCAGGAAGACTAGAGTGGGTTGCTGTTCCCTTCTCCAGAGGAGCTTCCTGACCCAGGGATTAAACTCGAATCTCTTGCATTGGAAGCAGATTCTTTACTGTCTGAGCCACCAGGAAAGCCCTGAAAGTGAAAGTGAAAGTCGCTCAGTGGTGTCCAACCCTTTGCAACTCCATGGACTATACGGCCCATGGAATTCTCCAGGTCAGAATACTGGAGTGGGTAGCCATTCTCTTCTCCAGGGGATCTTCCCAACTCAGGAATTGAACCCAAATCTCCTGCATTGCAGGCAGTTTCTTACCAGCTGAGCCACCAGGGAAGCCCAAGAATACTGCAGTGGGTAGCCTATCCCTTCTCCAGTGGATCTATCTGACCCAGGAATCGAACCGGGATCTCCTGCATTGCAGGTGGATTCTTTACCAATTGAGCTATCAGGGAAGCCCTTATATTGTTGATGATAGTCTCCAAATCTGTATTCTGAGATTATTTTTTGTGTCGTATACAATATAAAGTTGATGGTGGGCAAGAGGAGAAGGACAGAGGATGAGATGGTTGGATGGCATCATCAACTCAATGGACATGAGTTTGAGGAAACTCTGGGAGATAGTGAAGGACAGGGAAGCCTGGCGTGCTGCTGTCCATGGGGTTGCAAAGAGTCAAATACTACTTAGTGACTGAACAACAACAGCAATATAAAAGAGTAGTAATTCTGTTGGTGTTATTAAGCACTGGGATTTTTGATGTGGAGGATAAGTATTGAGAGATATCAGATCAATGAGATGAATTAAAGCTCTGTGGTCCTGACTTTAAAGTGAAAGTATCATCGTGAACTCGTGAGGTATTTTGTGTGTATATATGTATTATTACTAGCTCTCTCCTCTGGAAAACTACAGAAACAATGACTAATCCAGTAGCCATGAACAACCCCAGTGCCTAGCTTGTTGTTTCTAAACACCATGTTTCACTAAAATGAAAGAATTTCTTGCAAAAAAAATAAGTTGATTCCTGGTCAAGGGTAAGAAATGGCTTGCCAGGTGGCACAGTGGTAAAGAATCTGCCTGCCAATGCAGGAGATGTAAGAGGTGCAGGTTTGATCCCTGAGTTGAGAAGATTCCCTGGAGAAGGGAATGGCAACCCACTCCAGTATTCTTGCCTGGAAAACTCCATGGACAGAGTAGCCTGGTGGGGCTACAGTCCATGGGGTCAAAAAGAGCTGGATGTGACTGAGCACACAGACCCAAGAAATATAGAAGATGAACCTACAGTATCTTGTCATTCTAGAAAGCAAGGAAGCTAGCAAAGACCATCAAAAGGGTTCTGGGCCAACTTGTATAGGCTCCTGCTGGACAAAGCTAGGATGGTTTACACATCAAAAAGAATAAATAAATTTAAACACATCAAATACATTTAAATCCATGGATTCATAATAAAACAAACAATTCTCCCCACCAGAAATCCCCCAAGTTCATGGACCATCTTTGTAGTATATAAAACTCATCTTTCTTTGAGGAAATTGTTGGATAAAGGAAAGAATTGACTTTCACTTTCTTATATAAAAAGTTCCCCAGGATAATCAAATATTAGATGCGAGGTAGCTTGTTTTTATAGGCGTACTCCAGACAATAAGTGAAGAAGGAATGCTAGAATAAGAATATCATCTTTACGCAATTCTAATAAATGAATTGGTTTAGGTTATCAATGACTGCTAACTTTGTAAAAAGAGATAATCAGACATTATATACCTCCTGTTGAAAGCATACACAGTATTTGAAGTGGTCTTACCAGGAAAAGAAAAAAAAAGAACCAGTAACAGATCAAGCTTGCAATAATTCTATCAATGTATAAGAAATGCCAACAGTAAAGGAATATGTGAAGTGACTCCATGGAGAGGCGGGCAGTAAAATCCAGATTTTGAGAAACTGTACAGGACAAACAAGGTGATTTATTCAAGAAATGTAAAAGGCAGGAAGAAAAAAATAGACAGGAAATCTATAGACTATAAGAAACCAAGAGACTTATCAACCAGTTATAGTGTATCCTCTTCTCTGATAGTGCAGATGGTAAAGAATCCATCTACAATTCAAGAGACCTGGGTTTGATTCCTGGGTCAGGAAGACCACTGGAGAAGGGAATGGCTACCCACTCCAGTATTCTTGCCTGGAGGATCCCATGGACAGAGGAGCCTGGCAGGCTGCGGTCCATGGGGTTGCAAAGAGTTGGACACGACTGAGCGATTGCACTTTCACTTTTTTTTCATATTCACATGTACTGATTCCCTTAAGTCCTCCTTAAGTCAATGCTCAAATGGCACATTCTCATAGTTCTCCTGCCCTGACCCTGGCTCCCCAGGTGGTGCTAGTGGTAAAGATCCTACCTCACAGTGCAGGAGATGTAAGACATGAGGGTTCGATCCTTGGTCGGAAAGATCCCCTGGAGGAGGGCATGGCAACCCGTTTCAGTATTCTTACCTGGAGAATCCCATGGACAGAGGAGCTGGGCAGGCTACAGTCCATGGGGTCACAGAGTTGAGCATGACTAAAGTGACTTAGCAGGCAGGATCTTGACTCCCCAGCCAATAGTTATAACTTGCCAACTTTCTCCCTGCTCTCCCCAAACCCTGCCACACCCAACCTTCCTCATTCTGCTTTATGATTTCATTTTGTCATGTTACTTCCCATATTACAACTATATTATTTTCCTATTTACTCTATCTCCTGCTTTTATAGTCTTCCTCAAGCTACATAAGGACAAAGATCTTTGCTCACTAATATATCTCAAGTACCTGGAGGATCACATGGTTGTGTTTACTGAATGGGTGACTATAGAGTATATGTCATGTCCCATTCACAATGCCTCCCATTTGAATTCCTCACAAGTTACCCTTTTGTTTGGTATGTGATCTGACTTTGCTTTGGACTGTGACTGTCATTCATTCCCAGCTTGATCCCACAATCCCCTTCTCGTGTGTATTCTGGGGTTACCAATGAATGAGTCTGTGAGGCCAGAAAGCCCAGGCCAAAAACTTATGGCTGCAAGCTCGTGGCGGGTGGCCGTGGTATTCTGCCTGGTTATCTCTGAGATTAGAGACTCAGTTGATAAATGACAACCTGCCAAGCATCTATTACCGCATCCCAGCTGTGCATGGGCTGGGGGTGCATCCCTCAGACTGCTCTATTACAGATGCACCTGTTTCACTCTGAGTTCTGGCGTGTCTCAGAATTTCTGATGATGGCAGCTAAATAGATGGAGCGATTTGGGACCTGATGTAAGGGGCAACAATCCTTGTCTAAAAGGAAGCCTGGCCTGTAAAATGGCATCATCAGAATTTCAGATGAGAGCTGATCTGCTTTCCAATTAGTTTCCCTTTCAAATTTCTAAATCCCTCGCATGGAGGAAGCCACCCTAGATTAGGCTGGTTGGCATAATGATATCTTCCACCCCAGGTTTCTGTGACTAATATTGATCTCTACTTGTGAAATCCACAAGAAATGCAACGAAATAGAAACATTTAGAAATTGATATAGAAAGTGAAAATCCATCATTTTTATGGAGAGTTGTGTTTTGGTGCCATTGCATGAATAATGCTGCATTAATGTTTAATTCCTGTTGCACAGGATTGCTCCAGTGCTCCAGGTACATGGCTCTGTGAACTGCAGAGTGTGTTGGTGTTAGCACTATTCTTGGAGTGTGAGCTTCAGATCTGAGAGGAAAGATACTAAATAATGAGCTGAGGACTCTCTGTATCACTTTCTTTTATAGCACTTGGCAAGCACCACGTGGAAACTATATGAATGCTTTTTCATGAAATTGATGAAGGTGGGTATTTAATATTTATTAGGTAATAAGAGTAGCACAGTTTCATTTCAGGTTTCAATATAAAATAGATTTCCATCTATATATTCATTGAACTGTAAATGCACAGAAATACTTGTTTGAATATGTATAGGTATATACAAATAGATTATTTATGCCAAATACTGGATGGTTGTATCAAAGGAATTGTGACCTTCAAATTAAGAATTTGTATGTTGTGAAATAAAATGAAGCATTTAGTTAAAATTAAAATTGTGATGAATTTAAACATCCAAACCATCTTAATATAGATCTGTTTTTAAAATAAGCCCTCTAAGATTAACACCTGCATGTTGCTGAGTTACCATGACACATTGCAGTGGCTATAAAAGATTATTTCATCCCCTAAATCCTCTTTTCAATGTCTTTTAAAAAATGAATTGATCTTACAGTAGTGAAACCTATTATAATGAATCACATCAGAGAACTACATTTTAATGCCTGATGCCCCATCACACGATTAAAGGGGTAAAAGGGAAATGCACTTTCCTTATTCGGGTACTTCTCATATCCATCTAAATTTCTGATCAAAGGTTTTAATGCTTTCTACCTACTATCCTCTCTGCAGTCTTCTTCTTTATGTAATTGCACTGGTTTCTTCAAACGCCTCCATCCTTATTTCCTCCGCTTATCATCTACAACCATCTACACCAGTGTCCCATCTCTAAATGATGTTATGTGTCATCTCCTCCACCCAGTGGTACTGTGGCACCTTGCTCACTGCCTTATGATATTTTGTGCTTCAGCATTCCTGATACATCTCTATGACATTCAGTTGGAGCAGCCATCCCCATTCATCTACCACAGCTCCTTCCAGGATTCCTCCAAGAGGCAGAGAACTGATCCGTGTGACCTTCTTTCCATCATCTTTTCCATCCCAAGAGCTCTCAGGGAGCTTTCACCTTTCAGAATTTTAGGAACCAGTCTCAAAGGTTAGAGAGTCTAATCCTGCTTGATTTGCTGGGCGTTTAAAACTGACTTGCCCGTTGAGGGAATTACTCAGGTCACCGGAATAGAAAACCTGTAACAGTTTCTGGAGACAACTCAGTTCTGCTCTTTATCGTCACACCTCTCTGACTTTTTAGAGATCTTTTTCAGCACTTGATCAGCTCCAAGGTGATAGTAGGAGGCAAAAATTCATTGTATTTAATAGGTTATGGAGAAGGCTGAAGAGACGAATCAATGATAAAGCCCTCCACCCATTCATCCAATTCATTCATATTCATTCACTCCTTTATTCATTCATTTACTCTTTGTCTCTTATGGTGCCAGCCACACTTCTTCTTACACAGGCATTTGGGGCTTAATCCTTTCTTTTAATATAAGCCCCAATCCTGTTACACTATCTTAGACTAGATTTAGTCTTTTTTAAAGTTAATTCATTTCTACCATCTGCTTTCTCTACTTCCAAATTAGAGCCTCACACCCCTTCTTACTGGGACGGCTTTCTTGGGAGCTAACTTGCTGATGTGAGAATGGTGCTATAAGCCATATTCTGTATGTCAAAAACCTTCGATGATGCTTAGAGGCAAACATGGGCAATGAATTTAGTCTTGTACATTCTTCATGAAGCTGAGTTCAAAGTAGGGTTCAAATTAAAAGTAGCTGAAAATACATAAAAGTAGGAAATACTACACAGAATTCCACCTCATTTTTGGTCTTATATAAAGAAATGAAATAAACCAGAATCCATATGCTGCTGCCGCTTAGTCGCTCAGTCGTGTCCGACTCTGCGACCCTCAGACTGTAGCCCTCCAGGCTCCTCTGTCCATGGGATTCTCCAGGCAAGAGTACTGGAGTAGGTTGCCATGCTCTCTTCCAGGGGATCTTCCCAACCCAGGGAATGAACCTGGATCTCCTGCATTGCAGGTGGATTCTTTAGCACTGAGCCACCAAGGAAGCCCTATACATCCCTTTAATCCTACCTCTCAGAGATTACTATATATAGTATTTATATTCATAAATACTGTACTTAGTAATATAGTATTATGTATAATATAATATGGCATGTGGTGCTTAGTTATGTCTGACTCTTTCCAGTCTCTTGGACTGTAGCTCTCCAGGCTTCTTTTTCCATGGAATTTTCCAGGCAAGAATAGTAGAGTGGGTTACCATTTTATTCTCCAGGGGATCTTCCTGACCCAGGGATTGAACCTAAGTCTCGTGTGTCTCCTCTACTGGCAGGTGGATTCTTTCCCACTAACACCACCTGGGAAGCCCCTTATATAATATATAGTATTTATATTTGATAAATAGTTTATTTTGCAGGCAGATTTATCTGCAAGAAAAAAATATTTATTTGCAGGCGGATTCTTTACCAGCTGAGCCACAAGGAAAACCCAAGAATGCTAGAGCAGGTAGCCTATCCCTTCTCCTGCAGATTGTCCCGACCCAGGAATCGAACTGGGGTCTCCTGCATTGCAGGTGGGTTCTTTACCAGCTGAGCTATCAGGGAAACCCCTTTATAGTCTGTAAATACTCAATGTATAGTATTTATATTCATGTTGTTTAGTTGTCAAGTCACGACCGACTCGTTTTGCAACCCCATGGACTGTAGCCCACCAGGATCCTCTCTCTGCCCATGGGATTTCCCAGGCAAGAATACTGGAGTGGGTTGCCATTTCCTTCTCCAGGAAATCTTCCCAACCCAGGGATTGAATCCCCATCTCCTGAATTGGCAGGTGGATTCTTTACCACTGAGCCATGAGGGGGTCCCCATTTATATTCATATCCATATCTTAAAGTGTTGCATAAGATTTTAAGTCATAAAAGAAGCAAGGTTAGATATTTGTATCTATCAAAAGGAGCCCAGTTGAGTAAGTTTGAGTCCATTCATATAGTGAACTATTATGTGATGATTAAAAGAGGGTGGTATTGTACAAGCTACTATACCCCAAATAGATAAGCAATCAGGATTTACTGTATAACATAGGGAACAATATTCAATATCTTGTAGTAACCGATAATGGAAAATAGTCTGAAAAATACACATAACTGAATCACTTTACTGTTTATCTGGAACTAACACAATATTGTACATCAGCTCTACCTCAACAAAAAGAGTTAAATGGAAAAAAGAGGGTAGTTTTTGGCTTAAAAGTAAGTTTCACATTAGTATGTGTCATAAGATTTAATTTTGGTTAAACATGTGCATATAATACAAATCATTAAAAAAGGATAGATGATACATACCAAGTCACTGAAATAGTTTTATCTGTTGCTTTATGTTTTGAATATTTCAAAAGTATATATTACTTTTATAATTATAAAATAATAAAATATTAAAGTGCCCTCTTTCACATCTAATTTTTTATTTCCTTCAACAGTCAGTCATGCTAAATATATTGGTCCTCAACTTGCATTTTTCATTTAATACATCATAAAAAAATCATCTTTTTAATGGCTGGCCAG
>NW_011495078.1:13966875-13980576 GCF_000754665.1 Bison bison bison | reverse complement strand
TTTTAATGGCTGCCAAGGATCTAGTATATGTATATGTCACTCCTTATTGAATCATTTTGCTATTGGTGGACTTACAGGCCACATTTAGATTTCTGCTGTCAGTTGCAATGTTGCGCAGAGCATTATTGTCTAGATAGGCACATATCTAAGCAGTTATTTCTGTAAGATGAATTATCAGAAATAGAGTTGCTAGAAATATACAGTTAACATTTTAATATCCTTCCTAATTTCCTAGGATTCAATTGATTCCTCAGAGACTAAGTAGTTTCAAGTCTTTTAGGAAATATTCTTTCCTTTTGATGATTATGCTGATTGTTGTTGGGGCCGAAGAATGAGTACTTCTATTTTTTATTTAATGTGGTTGAGTTTGAAAGGAACCGCTGTGTAAGGATAGCATATGATTTTCATTTTATGTTTAACTCAAAACACAACATTCACCAGTGTTAAATGGCAGCAATCCTTTTATTTGTTATTATTATAAATAATGTACTTTGATATCCTCAGCTAAAAGGGTACAAGGCGAAATGAGAATTATCATGGTTCTTTGTTTATTCTCATTATTTTGGGAATAGATGTTAATACCACAGAGAGTAAGGCAGACATTTTCTGTGTACAAGCATCTTCTTGGAAATACAGAATGTGTAGAGAAATTAGCAAGAAACCATTTTGGGAAGTGAAGCTACTATTTTTTAAATTACTGCTTCACTGAGTGCCTTATTAAATTCATGAGTTTATGCACTCTCCAAAATCATATAACAGATCATTTCTGATTTTTTTAGTTTGGCTTGGGATACCATACTACCATAGGCTTTCGACTGTAACAATAGAGATGTGATGTTGAAGTCAGTATAGTAATAAAGATAGAAAGGCAGATTAGCTATACACTTGATCTTATAAGTGAGAGAATCGAGAACATGAGATGTTAAATAGTTCTTGGAAATCCTGAGTGAACAATGGCAAAGCTCATACTGGAACCAGGTCTCTGACTCCTAAGCCAGTGTTCTTGTCACCCAACCATGTTGGATTTTTGGAGGGAAGGCCTGAGGTCATTGAATTAATACTACATTAGATCACCATTATGTAATATGTGTTTGATGCTTTCCAACAATTTTTTGATTGCCTCGGAGATTAAAAAAATTACTTGGCTATTGTTTATCTCTAAGCTATTCCCAAAGCCCATCATCTATGATAGATAAGAATCCATGAAAATAGATTTAGGATAGTGAGCCTGATAGTAGTGAAAGCAATTGATATCTTTGGGGGAGAATCTGTGGCAAATAAGTGACATTTGCCCCTAGTGGTGTCACCGGGCTCCTCTACAGGTTTCTGTGTGGTCCAGGCCACCTCTCTTACCTCTTCTCATGCCACTCATCCACCTAGGCTTTTATGTCCTCAAATACCCGGACTTTGATCCAGCTTAGGGATACAGTTTTGCTGTTACTGTTCCCAGATACACTCTGCCCCAGAGGCAGCATGACTGTCACCTCCACAGTATTCAGGAATTGGCTCCAATTAAAAGGGGCACTTGGAGAAGGCAATGGCACCTCACTCCAGTGCTCTTGCCTGGAAAATCCCATGGATGGAGGAGCCTTGTAGGCTGCAGACCATGGGGTCACGAAGAGTCGGACACGACTGAGCGACTTCACTTTCACTTTTCTCTGTCATGCATCGGAGAAGGAAATGGCAACCCACTCCAGTGTTCTTGCTTGGAGAATCCCAGGGACTGGTGAGCCTGGTGGGCTGCCGTCTATGGGGTCGCACAGAGTCGGACACGACTGAAGTGACTTAGCAGCAGCAGCAGCAAAAGGGGCACTTGTGACTACCCTATATACTGTAGCAATGGCATTTCCTCCTACCAGACTATCTTTTTCTTAAAGTCCTTTGCTGAATTATCACTGTCTAAAAATATCAGGACTTCCCTGGTGGCTCAGATGGTAAAGAGTCTGCCTGCAGTGTGGGAGACCTGGGTTCAATCCCTGGATTGGGAAGATCCCCTGGAGAAGGAAATGGCAATCGACTCCAGTACTCTTGCCTGGAAAATCCCATGAACAGTGGAACCTGGTAGCTACAGTCCATGGGGTCACAAAGAGTTGGACACAACTAAGCGACTTCACTTTCAAAAATATCAGGTCTATTTATTTGTCACTTAATTGTCTGTCTTTTCTTAGTAGATTGTACCTCTGTGAAAGCAATGTGGATTGGTCTTGTTCATTGCTGCAGAATATAGTACATGAAAGTGAAAAGTGAAAGTGCTAGTCATGTCTGACTCTTTGCAACCCCATGGACTATAGCCCACCAGGCTCTTCTGTCCATGGGATTCTCAAGGCAAGAATACTGGAGTGGCTTGCCATTCCCTTCTCCAGGGGATCTTCCCGATGCAGGGGTCGAATCCAGGTCTCCAGCAATTGCAGGCAGATTCTTTACCGTGTAAGCCACCAGGGAAGCCCAGCCACTGTAGAGTCTCAGTGAACTTCATTTTGGCATGTCTGGGGGTGTGTTTTTGGGTCCCAGGAGATTCACCAGTGTCTCTGCTCACATATATACCCATAGCCTTAGTAGACGTCAAGGTGAACAAATGTTTCTTCCTGTATTTTTTTTTCTTCTATGATACCAACTTAATTGCCTATTTATATCATCATCATTATTGTTGTTATTTTTCAGTTTTTGTTATCATGGTTATTGTTTGGCTTGTGAGGTAAACTTCTGACCCTTAGGCTGCTGGAAACCTTATCACTATCAGTCCTCAGCTAGTCCTGTCTTCCCAACACCTACCCACTTCAAACCATGGTCCATGATCCATCTGGAGTTGGGTAACTGGTGACCACTTCTAGCAATTACATCATGGTTACAAATTCTCAGCTTGCTCTTTTACATTTGCATAAGTGTCTGTACAGCAGCTTTGCTGAACCCCAGGTCAGCAAGTACTTCGCAGGAACCGAATTAGCTACTCCAATTTTCAGAGAACAGAGTTATGAGTCCCTTGGACTGCAAGGAGATCCAACCAGTCCATCCTAAAGGAGATCAGTCCTGGGTGTTCTTTGGAAGGACTGAAGCTAAAGCTGAAACTCCAATACTTTGACCACCTCATGTGAAGAGTTGACTCATTGGAAAAGACTCTGATGCTGGGAGGGATTGGGGGTAGGAGGAGAAGGGGACAACAGAGGATGAGATGGCTGGATGGCATCACCAACTCGATGGATATGAGTTTGGGTGAACTCTGGGAGCTGGTGATGGACAGGGAGGCCTGGCATGCTGCAATTCATGGGGTCACAGAGTCGGACACAACTGAGCGACTGAACTGAACTGAACTGAACTAAAATGTCTTTTATATTATGAGAATGCTGGAATATTTTAAATATATTGTTTTCTGTTATTTTATTAGATACTTTCTTACTTCAAAAAATCTTTATTTTCTTCTCTGGTAGGAGAGAAAAAAAGATAATACAGAGGATGCTATTTTCCTGTGAAAGTACAGCTGTCTTTATATTGTGTTTCTGGGAAACTTAAAATTTTACATCCAGGTTGCATGAAACTCACCTAAATGTCTACACATTACAGTAATATACCACTGCCTTTCTTTCATTTACTCTCTTCTGGTCAAGAAAACACAAAGCCTTTTATAGATATTAATTCTCTACAACCCCAGAGGATGAGATAAATGGCAACTGAGAAGAAAGCTATAGAAGAGATAGACAGTTTTCTTGACATGATAGAGTTTATCAGAAGTGAGAAAGTTCTGTTAATTTCACAATTTCTCAAACCAGAGCATTTCGTAATTAATATTTCTGGCAATTTGGAAATATCCTACAAACTTAAAAACTGACATCAAAAGGGGCTTTTATCTGACTGGTCAATTGCTGCCAGGCACATTAATAGGAAAATATCTCTAGGGCAAAAATGAAAAGAAAGCTTTTTGTAGAATTTTGGAAATATTATAAAAGAAGAATTGAATTGAAATACTGGCATCAGTTTTAGTGCCTGCATATTATAGCAATACATGCAAGAAAACATGAAGTCATCATATTCCTAGGCATGTAGTAGGTACTCAATACATATTTATTGTTTTGAAAATTCCTTTGAAAGCCTATTTCTATTGTGTGGTATTTCACTATTGTTTAAAAGTTGAAATCATATTTAACTTACTTTCTTTAAAAGATAAATGTTATCCAGGATTAGTCTTTGTGTGTATCTGTGTCTCTCAGTAACAGTGTCTCCTTACAAAATTTGAGAAAATTTGGCAAATTCTCTGAATCTGTTTGTGGATCTAGCCCATGTGTGTGCATATTATATAAATGTAGTCGATTTCATATTTTCAGAGAAAACCCAAAATGTATTTAGATTTGAAGATGGGTCGCAAATGCTACGTTGCTTTCTAGAGTTTGGATTATTTTATTCTCTTTGATTGGTTGATTCCCTTTGGGAGGGCAAAGAGGTCGAGAAGCAGGAAAGCAGGAGGACCAGGGTGCAGTGTACTGAATCGCAGATGTAATACAAGTGAAGAATTTCAGTGGTGAAGAGTTCTATTACTGAACATGGGAAACTCACACGTTCGAATAATAGTATTTCATTTTTCATTGCTCGATATAGTAAGTGACTAGATTAACTATTGAAAATATATTTTCTCTCTCCAGAATCCAAAGAAAGAAGAAAATTTCACCAGCTAAATTTATTAACTTGCACTGCTAAAGCAGATGGTATGATAGGAAAATATTGATTTTTCTATACTGACAGAGCCGCTGATAACTTATTTTCGGTTTGACTTAATGTATAAACTGTGAGTTAGGTCAAGGGATTTTTATGCTATTTTGTACTGGCTTATCTTGGAATTTACAAATCCAAATATTGACTTTTCAAAAGGAAAAAAAAAATCTAATTTAACTCATTGGAGTTTTCATAACACAGCCACAGAGTTTCCTTAAAATCTTGGCCACCTTGTACATGCCCTTGTCATTTAGTTCCGTAATGTAGCCATAGAAAGGGCACAATTCGTTATTGGAATCTACTTCTGTGTCCACACATATTGCTCTTTCTGTGGTCCCTCTCTTCCTTTGCTCTTTTCTTTCAATTTGCTGGAGATACATGTTCATCTATTTCTCCCACCCAGACCTAAAGATTTGGTGCATTATCCTTCTGTGGGTCTCCTTTTTCCTCCCTGTGCATTCCCTGTGCAGAGTAGGGGAATTGATGTCCCCTACTCTGGGGTCTGTAACTGACTCCTGCCCCAGGGCAGGACATTTGGTCCCAGAGAGCAGTGAATCTCAGTGTGTATCTGCCTTTGAAAAACAATGTCCTTTAAAAGGAACAGGAACTTGAGAAGTTCCTAGAACTGCTTTTGTATGTAGATCTAGTGTGTATATGTTCAAGTTATGTACATGTAGTTGTTTTCCTAGAGAAGCAAAATGTATTCACTTTTGCAGATGGGTCCCATATGCCACGTTTGGATATTTTGATACTCAAACATTATTGCAGAGTATGTGTGTCATAGACCTTTATGGCCCTGTTTCACTCATTATACTTACCTTGATGGGTGGGGTTCTTTTGCTGATTATTATTGTGAAATATTTTATGCCTGTAAAAAAAGGTACAGAGAATAGCATAGCATTTTCCTTAAATCCCCAGTTGAAAAAATAAAATCTAACAAATACAGGTGATGATCCCTGTGGATTCTTCCTGGTCTCATGATCTTTTTCCCAGATGTAATCCCGAGCTCAAGTGTGGTGTGATCATTTTCTGCATATTTTATACTTGCATTACATTTGCATGCAAATATAAACAAAAATGAGATTATTTATATATTTTAAAATCTATAGAAAAGGTATCATGATGCCTACTGTACTTTCACAATTTGCTTTTTAATTTAACATTGTGTTTTAGAGATCAATCACATTAGTGCATATATAGTTTATTTGTATTGCACTATGCATGCATTGTATGAATTTACAAGATTTTATTTATCCTTTCTCTTGTTGATGGGCATTTAGATTTTCCCACTGTAGGCAGTTGATGCAGTGTACATTTCCACATGCACAAGTCTGAGATTTTCTCTAGGCCATCTACCTAAGAGTGGAGTCATCATGTTGTAAGGTCTACATGGGGCTTCCCGGGTGGCTCAGTGGTAAAGAATCCATCTGCCAATTCAGGAGATGCAGGTTCAACCCCTGGGTTGGAAAGTTTCCTGAAGAAGGAAATGGCAACCCACTCCAGTATTTTTGCCTAGGGAACCCCATGGATAGAAAAGCCTGGTGGGCTACAGTCCATGGGGTCACAAAAGAGTTGGATTGCACTTAGTGACTGAAAACGCACACACACACACACACACACACACACATACACACACAGGTAGACATATCTTTAACTTGACTGAAGTGAAGTGAAGTGAAGTCACTCAGTCGTATCCGACTCTTTGTGACCCAATGGACGTAGCCTACTAGGCTCCTCCCGTCCATGGAATTTTCCAGGCAAGAGTACTGGAGTGGGTTGCCATTTCCTTCTCAAGGGTATCTTCCTGACCCAGGCATCAAACATGGGTCTCCCACATAGCAGGCAGACACTTTACCATCTGAGCCACCTGGGAAGCCCCTCCCCCACTGAATTTGACTAGATATTGTCAAATTACTGTCCAATTTATGCTTGTGCCAGCAGTATATAAGAGTTCCAGTTGTTCCATATTGTCATCAGCAATGGTATTGTCAAACTTTTTTTTTCAACCCACCATTGGTGGTCTTGCTCAGCCATTGGTTGGTGCCACAGTGGGCCCTGGCCACAAGCAACCAGCTGCCAATGAGGGCCTGTTAGTGAGCCCATTCAGCCAAGGGTCAGGGGAGTGATGGTCATTAGGATCGTGTAGAGAGTGAAGAGGTGGACCCCAGCCTTCTTCCTGGGGACCTCCAGCTTACCCAGCCTCAGGTCAGTAGCTGAGCTGCTGCTGCTGCTGCTAAGTCGCATCAGTCGTGTCCGACTCTGTGTGACCCCATAGATGGCAGCCTACAAGGCTCTGCCATCCCTGGGATTCTCCAGGCAAGAACACTGGAGTGGGTTGCCATTGGGGAGCCCAGAAAACAGCTGGGAGCTGTGTCCTGCAGGGCTCAAGAGCCCTCACCAAGGCCACCCATTGGCCGGGCCCAGTCCCTGAGGAGGCGGTGAACCTCTCCCTGCTCCTTGCCTCTTGACTTGATAGCAGCGGCAGTGAGCCTGGGTTGCAGTCTGTGGGACCCAGCCCCTCAACCTAGCCCCACTTGGCTGGCCCCATCTGAAAAGCCTGAGGGCTAGTAAAGTAATGACAGCAGTGATGGCCGGGCAGCATCTGGAGACCTGGCCTTGAGGGAACTGCCGGCTGAGATCTGCCTCTTCCCAGCCATGACCTGGACCTCAGAGAGTGAAAGTGGTGCCTCAGAACCATGCCGTTTCTTGTTAGAACAGAGAATCACATTTGTTTGGTGGAGGTTTATCGGAACATGGTTTTCTGTCTGTGACCAGATCTCAAGAACAAAGGATCTGACACCAAGCTGCTTATGACAGCTCACCCCACCTCTCCCTCACCTTTCCTAGAAAAGGGCTTTATTAAGATTAAAAAGCAGAGTATTACTTTAACAACAAAGACTATGGTTTTTCCAGTGGCCATGTATGGATGTGAGAGTTGGACTGTGAAGAAAGCTGAGCACCGAAAAATTGATGCTTTTGAATTGTGGTACTGGAGAAGACTCTTTCGAGTCCCTTGGACTGCAAGGAGATCCAACCAGTCCATCCTAAAGGAGACCAGTCCTGGGTGTTCATTGGAAGGACTGATGCTGAGGCTGAAACTACTGGCCACCTGATGCAAAGAGCTGACTCACTGGAAAAGACCCTGATACTGGGAGGGATGGGGGCAGGAGGAGAAGGGGATGACAGAGGATGAGATGGCTGGATGGCATCACCACCTCGATGCATATGAGTTTGGGTGAACTCTGGGAGTTGGTGATGGACCTGGAGGCCTGCCGTGCTGTGATTCATGGGGTCACAAAGAGTTGGACGTGACTGAGTGACTGAACTAAACTGAACTGAAGAGCTTTCAGGGAGTGTGGGGTCTTTAAGGCAGGAGCCACGCATCTCCTTGCATGGCCCTGCAGTAAACCATTCTCTGCTCCAAACTCTGACGTTTGGTTGTTGTTTGGCCTCACTGTGCATCAAGTGCACAGACTTGCATTTTGGTAATATTATTGCAATGTTCAAAAAAGCTTTATTGCTTATAGAGACTGTATTAACTAGGTTAGCTTCTAAGGTAGGCTACCTATCCCCACAAACCATTATTTTAAAGGTGTTTACTAAACACTGTGGAAGTAAATTATTGAGAGCACAGAACTGGTCAGAATATAACTGAGCCTGGAGCCCTGAGTAGATTGTGACCTGAATGTCTGTCCAGTTAGCATAAATAGGAGACCGACAAAGAATAGAAATATTTATCTCCAAAATCTTAAACAGAAAACCAGGCAAAGAGGCTTATATATGAAAGTAAGAGGAGCATTATAACTTTAGGAGCAAAGTTAAGAATTTGAGGTTTAGACTCTTGAAATACAACTGAATTCTGAGAAAAAAGAGAGAGATGATGCTAGAATGTGAGCTGGGCTATAACAGATATTTGGTGCCAGCCTGAATGTAGTTTGACAAAATTGTATCTAATCCCCATCCCTTCCCTCACCTCCACTCCACCTCATGGAAGGAGCAGGTGATCAGAGATGGAGCAAGGTTTCAGGACTGGGTAAGGATGTGGTGGCTCAGATGGTAAAGAATCTGCCTGCAATGCTGGAGACCCAGGTTCAATCCCTGGTTGGGAAGATCCCCTGGAGAAGGAATGGCTACCCACTCCAGTATTCTTGCCTAGAGAGTCCCATGGACAGAACAGCCTGATGGGCTACAATCCATGGGGGCACCAAGAGTCAGACACGACTGAAGGACTAACAGACACACACGAGGATGTAGTGAAGGCAGTTTGCTCTTCAGATCCTACCTTTCTCTGTGACTGCATCACAACAGCAGCTTATAAATATCATGGGCCCGTTTTGTCCAATTGGTGATGCTGTGTACAAGCAGTATTCCCCAAAGAAGCAGGGCTCTGTTTTGTGATGTTTCATGTATGGCTTTCTGTTCACCCGGTGATTAGTAATTCTTGGTTCTTAATGGGTAATGAGACACAACTTGGATAGCTTGGAGAGAAAATCATTGGTCATTTCATTAAATTGAATTCTAGATGCGAACTGCCGATGGCAGTCAGTTTATCCAACTGATCATATAAAGAAATGTTGCCTTTCCCAAGTGTTACCAGTCGGAATGATTTCTTGGTGACATAAAATTGTGTATGCTCTTTTATGGTAATGCAAGAAATGAATATTAAAAAAGACATAAAAGAAAGCTGTAAAATAAGTTTAAATTTTGTGTTTTTATCTAAAATGTTATATTATTGATACTTTGTAGTTTAAATTGTTTTCTTGTTAAAAGTAGCTTTCCTTTTGGACTTCTTTTGTTCTTTTATTTATTTTTTTATCAAGGTAATATATATATACTTACTGTAGAAGATTTAGCAAATAGTAGAAAGAGGAATTAACATATAGTGTCATGATTAGGACATGAGCTATGGAGTGAGATTTTATTTCTCAGTTCTTGTGTCTTAGGGAGCATCGCTTAACCCATCTGATGCCGAGTTCTCCATCTTTTTATTGAGGTTGATATTACCTACACACAGGTTTGTTGTGAGATCAGTGCTGCCTTTAGCAGTTGGTAGGTCCTGCTATTATCAGCCTGTCTATGGGAGGCAGTGTGGCAGAGAGGTTAAGAACATCCTCCCAGAACTGACTGCCTGGGCTCAAGTCCCATTTCTGCTGCTTGCTGGTTGTATAACCTTTGACAAATTCCTTAACTTCTCAATTTTCTCATCCATAAAATGGGGGTAATAGGAGTATTTAATCAGAGTTGTTTTGAGAAATAAGTTAACATAGATAACATGAAATAAAATCTACTATTTAATAATAAGTCAATGTTTATTTATTGTGCAATTATTGTGTATTATTGTGCAATTTCTGGGCAATCCCTACTGACATTTTAGCAAATTGTGTTGTCCATGGGGTTGCAAAGAGTTGGACACGACTGAGCGACTAAGCACAGCATGTTGCATATAAATTTTTTTGCTGTACTTTTTCCATAGAACCCACAGTGCTAACTTAACTCTTCTAATGACTGCATAGTATTCCACTGAATGGGTGCACCATGATTCTCTAAGCCTTAATATTGATCACTTAAGGATTCTTTCCTTTTCCCTCACTGTTACATAATAATTAGAGACATATTATTGTGCTCACAGTTTGTTGAAAATTCTGATTCTTTTCCAAGGGTATTTTGTCTTAATGTTTACAGTGCTTCATATATATCAATACAAAGAAGTACAGAAAATAGTATGAGACACCCATGACTCAACAGCGATTAACACAAGCTGATGTGTTACCACATTTACTTTAGATTTTTCCTTTGCTAGCAAATGCTGTATCCTGATAGAATGGAAGGGGGAGAGATAATTGGTGTGGGGAGGCCGACACAATCTGGCAACAGCTCCTCTCAGAAAGATTTCAAGTTTGCCTCCATCCCCACCCTTCTTTCTCTCTCACTCTTTATTGTCCTGGCCTGAGCATGGATGGTCTATTTTTTTTTTTTTTTCTGAGGAGGATAAAACAGGTTACAGTTTTCAAAGGGGAATTGGCTTTAAAAAAAAGGGAAAACAAAAGGTGAAGGGAAATAACACACAAGAAGCACGAACAGCCTGGTTTTCTGTCTCCCCTGGAGTCCCGTCTGCCTAACGGTCACCGGTGTCTCCACTGTGTCTTCTCTCAAATTCTGGGCTCCCCTCAATGCCAGGATGTGTTTCTGGATCCTTCCTCATCTAGTGCTGTTGCAGGGTGTCGGGGAGCAACACTGAAGGCAGCTGTTTTCCCGGCTCAGGCCAGGAGAAGCTGATTTTGAAGACTGTCTCTAGTCTAAGAAGCAAGGGGTCTGGATTAGGAAGTAAAGAGTCAGAAGAAGAGCATTTTTTGATTGACATACTGTAGTTGGTGTTTTAGTTATGCAATCTAATTTAACTCTTACACAAACTGCAAGATCGAGTTTATTTTCTTCACTTGATGAATGAGAAAACAATCTTGAAAAAGCACCGTGCTTGGAGTCACCATAGCCTGTTTATAGTATATCCAAGACTTTTCTATTGTCTGTCCCTCTCCATCAGAAGGAAAGCTCCAGGAGACAATAAAAAATGTTTGTGTTTATTCCTGGCTTATTGAGGACTTATCACTATTAGGGACTTCACTTGTGTTATTTTACTCAATCCTCTCAGCAATCTAAGGAAGTAGCTCCTGTTATCTATATATCTATGAAAATACCCTGATGCTGGGAAAGATTGAAGGCAGGAGAAGGGAGTGACAGAGGATGAGATGGTTGGATGGCATCATTGACTCAATGGACATGAGTCTGGGCAAACTCTGGGAGATAGTGAATGACAGGGAAGCCTGGCGTGCTGCAGTCTAAGGAGTTGAAAAGAATCAGACACGACTGAGTGACTGAACAACCACAATCTATGCTTTATTTTACACATGAATAAACAGAGGCACAGAGAGGTTAAGCAGATTCTCACAGGCTCTTACAGTGGTCAAGAGCAGGGCAGAACTTGGAAACCAGGTAGTTTAACTTCAGAGTCTGTACTGTTAATAACTATGCTATATTGTAGAGACGCAGTCTGTGCACGTTTGCGTGTGTACCTGTATTTGTGAATGTGTGGCTATATGAATATGTATATGCGTGTGCGTATCTCTATTTCCTTTTTTTCTTTCTTTTTTTAATTTTATTTTATTTTTAAACTTTACATAATTGTATTAGTTTTGCCAAATATCAAAATGAATCCGCCACAGGTATGCATGTATTCCCCATCCTGAACCCTCCTTTGCCCATTTTATTTACCACCGAATTTCCAGCAGATACAATAATGCCTGCCACACAGGTATTTAATAAGTATTTGTTGAATAAATGAATACATTTATGTAAGTCAAGGTCTCAGTAGAAAAGATATGAAGGGGATGGTGCTCTCAAAATAATTCAAGATGAATTTATGAAACAACTCATTAAAAAGGTACAGGATATGCATATGTTAATATACAATATTTATCATTCTTCACTCTGTACAATAGGCTTTAGGTTCATCCACCTCATTAGCACTAACTCAAATGCATTCTTTTTTCAAGCTTAGTAACATTCCGTTGTATGTGTGTACCACAATTTCTGTATGGAATCTAGAAAGGTGGTATGATGAACCTATTTTCTGGGCAGCAGTGGAGACGCAGATGCAGAGAACAGACTGGTAGACACAGTGTGGGAGGGAGAAGGTAGGACGAATTGAGAGGGTAGCATGGAAACATATGCATTAGTAAGTAAGATAGATCGCCGGTGGGAATTTGCTCTGTGACACAGGGAGCTCAACCCACTGCTCTGTGACAACCTAGAGGGCTGGGATGGGGTGGGAGGTGGGAGGGAGTTTCAAGAGGGAGGGGACCTATGTGTACCTGTGGCTGATTCATGTTGATGAATGGCAGAAACCAGCATAATCTTGTACAGCAATTATCTTCCAATAAAAAATTAAAATAAGAAATAAAAGTGAGAGTGAAGTCGCTCCATCGTGCCCGACTCTTTGTGACCCCATGGACTGTAGCCCACCAAGCTCCTCCGTCCATGGGATTTTGCCGGGGTCCAGCCCCGGCTGATCCAGGGTATTCGAAGGAGAGACTGCGTAGGCGAAGATCAGGAAACAATTGCTTAATTAAATGTTAATTAAGGATATAAAGAGTAATAGAATGAGGATAGCTCAGTAGGAAAATTCAGTGGAGAAAAGAGGCTGAGTAGCTTGGTTTACTCGGGAGACCAATAAAACTTCAAGACAAGAAGTTTGCACCACTTACGTAGGCCTCAGGCGTCCTTCAGTTCTCCCGAAGGAGAGGAGACACTGAGGCCTCCCCAGTCGGATCTTAGAAGCCCAGGCATAATTAGTAAGCATGGCGGGGTCCGTGCTCCAGATGGAGACTCAGCCAGAGTGAGAGAGAGAGCGACATGGGGAGGCCAGTATTTCGAGAAACTGATCCCAATTCTTTATTTTCCATGGTCTACTTTTATACACTGAGATGTTATGCGAAAGTCACGCGGGGTCAGCAGTCCTGACTTTTATCAAAGTCAGGTGCTTCATACAAATGTATACAGAGGTCTTAGGGGTGTTACATCATCTTCTGGCCAGGGGGGCCTGCTGACAATTTACGACCCTCTCCTTGTGACAGCAGTCAGTCAACCAGGACACTTATTTCTCCAGGGCTGATTATTCTCAAAACAGACACCACCCAAATAAAGTTACGTTCCTATAGGGTGAGGGTGTAGTGGGTTTTAGTTAAGGAAAGAATTTACTTAGCCTAAGGTCTAACGTGATTAATATCAAAGGTTAATACTTATTTCTTCTATATATTCATTAATGTGTGTAAGGGCAGGGGATGTGGAGACTTAGCAACAAACATTGGCTCAACAAATGAAAAACCCTTCACCAATACAATTTCTAATCAGCCCATTATACTTATACTAATAGTTTTCTAACTTTTCTAAGGAACCTGTTTTTAGAAGGTTTAAAGCATCTCGTGCCTCTCATGGTTGGGAGGC
>NW_011495078.1:13966286-13966720 GCF_000754665.1 Bison bison bison | reverse complement strand
CCCAGGAATTATTATTAACTGGAGCTCTAGGTTAACTCCTTCTCCGAAAGAGGTGGTGGGGGACAGCCCCCCGTAAAGTCAGAGATGTAGGTGAGAGCACAAAGTAGTAAAGTAGGCAGGCTCTGGTAATGGGGGTAGATGCTCGAGGAGTTCCAGGGGGACTCCTGAGGCTCGATCCTGCCTTTGCGTATGTCGAGCCTCCTTCCTCATGACCTTTGTTATGGGCGGAGTACCTCACTCTGGCCCCCAACAGGATTTTCCAGGCAAGAGTACTGGAGTGGGTTGCCATTGCCTTCTCCAGGGGATCTTCCCAACCCAGGGATCAAACCCAGGTCTCCCGCAATTTCAGGCAGATGCTTTACCATCTGAGCCATCAGGGAAGCCACCAAGAAATAGAAAAAAAAAAATAGCAAAAAAAAAAAAAAAAAAGGAAC
>NW_011495078.1:13925736-13966186 GCF_000754665.1 Bison bison bison | reverse complement strand
ATAAAAGAGCCACGGGTAATCTGGGGATTCAGATTATTTGAATCTGGCAGTCCCCATGCTGTTCACCATCTCAGTGTCCACTGTGATAAGAAGCTGGCGAGGGAAGGTGGAGAGCTGAGAAGAAAGAGTTTACTGAGATCAGAGAAGAGTAAGCAGCTTGAGAGGACCAATGACTGTCAGGGAAGGGATACAACAGCTCGAGGGGACCCCACAGGAATGGGGCCAGGAGAATAAATCCCCAGATCTCTCTCTGCTCCCCTTTCCCTAGTGTCCCTCCAGGGCTCCCCACCTGCCAAGTCCAAGTGGGAGCCAGGGGAAGGGTGCTTCTTACTGTAGTCCACACAGGTGAGCCTCCAGGACAGAAGGCAGGGTGGAGAGACCTGGAAGGATCTGGAAGCACCAAGGAACGAGATGTGGCCAAGGATAACTTTGTAGGATGTCTTTCTCTCTACTAACCTGGCTATTTCTAGGACCTCACATTTCCTCTGGGAACATGCCAGTTTTTCTGAATATTAGATACCCTGATCACTTGTTGCCTTGCGGGGAGACAACAGGCATTAGGAGTATGTTTAAAAGCATTAATCAGGAACTGGCCAGTGATGGAGATTGCAAGGAAGAAAGGCAGCCTGGTCCCACTTCATTAGGAAGGCATCTGGCAAGGAAAGAACTGTGGCTTCAGGAGCTTCTGAGTGCTTTTGTCTTGTGCTGTCTGGTGTTATTTGCTGCTGTCCATCACTTGACAGATGGTGCTAAACCAAGCTTGAATATGCACCCTTCTTTCTTCATCTCAGTTCTGGCTCTCTTGGCAGGAACAGTGGTGGTTGTGGCAAAGTCACTGAGTCACGTCCGGCTCTGCGCGACCCCCTGGACTGTAGCCCACCAGGCTCCTCTATCCATGGGATTCTCCAGGCAAGAATACTGGAACGGGTGACATGCCCTCCTCCAGGGAATCTTCCTGACCCAGGGATTGAACCTGGGTCTCCTGCACCGCAGGCAGATTCTTTACCACTGAGTCACCAGGGAAGCCCGGCAGGAACAGTCTTTGTCACGAGTTTTGTTTTTCCCTCTAGTTCCCAGCCCATGCTACTTCACAGGAGATAATTTTAGTGAAGAGCCTAGAACTGTTGCTCATGTTTGAGTCTGGTGCGCCATTTTCTTTTCCCAAAAAAGCCCCAGTGACTCCCCAAGCTTTCCCCCTAAGGGCTGCCGCTTTTCACACGAAGTTTCCCTGGGGACCAGCCATGAGCCCTAGAAGGTTCCTGTATACCCCCTTCCCCTTGAGTAGTCTGCCTGCACTAAAATCCTTACATAAAAGTTATGTTTTCAGATCTCAGATGCTTCACCTGGCTCACAGGTGGTCTTATTCTCTTTTACCTCTGCTTAAGGTTCCCACCTTGGATAATTGTCCTATTGGATTCTTGGCATTATTCCTTCCTTCTCTCTCATCCATTTTAACTTCCAGTGTAGTTTTATCATCCTTGTGACCGTATTTTAAAGGTGGAACATCATCTAAATAACATGAAAGAATCGCTGTGTGTGATAGAGGTTGTGTTTCCTGAGAACACAACTTTGTGGTCATTATTTCCTGCAACTATAATTTGAACTCTATTCTTCTGACATGGCGTGTTGATGAAATATGCCAGAGTGAATAGTGGAGGCAGATGTGAATAGTGGAGGCAGCTCATATTAGCATAGATAAGATCCTTAAATTCCAGTAGCATCATTCATACATTCATTTATTCATTCCAAAAACATTTATTGATACCACTTAAGTGCCATACACTTTTTTTTTTTATTAGATTCTGGCAAATTGGAGATAGACAAAGCAGACTGCAGATGACTTTATGAGATAAAGAAAATAATGTCTATCTGGGAGGGTGGTTGTTTGGATGAGACTATGTATATAAAGCAGCCACATAGTGGTTGCTTAATAAATCTCATTTGTCATCCTTTTCCTTCAGATACTAAACATGATAATAAATACATTTTTAAGATTCTTGCAAAAGATCATCTGAAAGGAAAATACTTTGAAAGACCTTTTTAAGTAGATGATTTTAAAGCATCACTAAAGCTTTAAATTTTCTAGTTTGTTTTCTTAGCTTTTGAATTGTAAAGTAAGATGCATTTTGTAAGGGTGCAAGGTAGAGGAGTTCTCTTTCAGGCATCTAAAGTCACCTTTCTCTTTTTCTGCCTCTCAAACAGCTTTAATTAGAAACAGTGGTGATTTTCTCTTCCTCTAAACCGTCGGCTTATTCCAGCTAGTGAGGTTGTTTGTGACAATCTGCTCTATGCAGACACTTTATCTTAAAGAAAAATAGCTTCATTGAAACTTTATTTTAACTTCTTTTCCTTCTCGTGATTTTATATCCCCTAATAAACCTGTGACATTTCATTTAGCCCAGGGATTCTGTAAATTCATGTATTAGGAAACTAAGTCATATGATGTAAAACTGTAAGGCTGTTACACTGAATTCATGAATTTAATCTTGTAATTGTCGACGTTAATGTGGTCTGACAATGTCATGATTTTCCTATTTTTCATGCCTCAGGGTTGAAGCCTTCTGTTCAGGGTAAACGTATTTTTACTATAACCATGACAGTTCACTACAAACCACTAGTCTCATGAAAAGAAATTAAACATCAAAAAAATAATCTTAAAACTATAATACTAGAGTATAAGCGAGCATTTGTTTTGTCAACTCCTTTAAAAGTTTTGGCTTAGCCATTAATGATATTTACAAACTAGCCAAAAAAAATTGAGGAAGCCTTCTATCTTTAAGTAGCTAAAAGAAACTCAATACAGAATACGTGAGCAATAAGATATTATCTGAGTGAATCATTTAAGTATCAACCAGCCCATTCTTTGACTGATGCTGTTGATAACTTTTAATTTATAAAACCCATCTGTGCACACTGAGTCTTGTCTGCTTGCCTCTCAAAGTCTCCTGCCTGCCTTTTTCCACCTGCTTAGTCTCTTGGTGCATTAGTCATCTTGGGCTGCTTAGCAAAATAAAATAGACTGAGTGGGGTAAACAACAGAGATTTATTTTCTCACAGTTCTGGAGTCTGAAAAGTCCAAGATCAGGGTCCAGCAGGGTTTGGTGTCTGGTAGGAGCTCTTTTCCTAGCTTGTGGACGGCAGCCTTCTTGATGTGTGTTCATATGACCTTTTCTTGGTGCATATGTGTGGAGAGAGCCCAAACTCTCTAGTGTTTCCTCTCATAAGAGCATTAATGCCATGGTGAGGACACTGCTCTCAACCTCATGCAATGCTACTTACTTCCCCAAGACCCCGTCTCCAAATGCCATCACATTGGGAGTTAGGGCTTAACATATGGATTGGGGTGGGGACACACATCTGGTCCACCACACCTGGGAAGCTGACCTGTGCATCCCACATCAAGGCGTTCCTTGCCTCTGGCTTACTGATGAATCTGGCCAGTGGGGAGCATCAGGAAGAGATGGAGAAGGGAGAACAGTGAAGTCAAGGGTTGTCATGGACTGCCTGTGCCCCTTGACCCAAGGCCATACTGCCCATCAGTCAGCCCTGTCCATGCTTCCATTCACTCCAGTGGCAGTAACCAACGCATCTCCTTCCCTTCAGTCTAGTGGAGGTGACAGCCTGGAAGTTATAGTCTCAGGACCCTGCAGTCCCTGTGCTTTCTCTGTTTGTCCCGTCTCCTGCCTCATCTCTGTAAGAAATTCCTTTCCTCAGCCTCCCTCACATCACTGGACCTGAGGGCTTCTTCTAGTGCCTGCTACAATCCTGACCCATACGCTTAATTTAAAATATTTTAACAATGCTGCTGCTGCTGCTAAGTCACTTCATTCGTGTCTGACTCTGTGACACCCCATAGACGGCAGCCCACCAGGCTCCCCTGTCCCTGGGATTCTCCAGTCAAGAACACTGGCGTGGGTTGCCATTTCCTTCTCCAATGCATGAAAGGGAAAAGTGAAAGTGAAGTCACTCAGTCGTGTCCGACTCTTAGCGACCCCATGGACTGCAGCCTACTAGGCTCCTCCATGGGATTCTCCAGGCAAGAGTACTGGAGTGGGGTGCCATTGCCTTCTCTGATTTTGACATTGGAATGTTTTAAATATTATTATATGTTAGACTGAAATGAACAGACAGCAATAGCTAATAAGAAACTTTGCCTTGCCTGTGTCTCAAATCCTCCTCCTGCCCTCCCCCACCATAAAACAAAGCAAAAACTTCTTATTTTTTAAATGGAAGAAAATAGGTGCTGCTTCTTTTATGGGGAAGCAGTTAGTGACACCCTTCCCTTTTGATTGATTGGAAAGCAGTTGGGGTCAGAGAAAGTGTTTGGGGGAAATAATAATCAAATTACCTTCTCTTTGTGTGGGGCAAATATGACCCTTACTCAGATCGTGGTCAGAGCAAAGTGGTGTCAATCCTGGAACCTTGCTAGGTGATCACTACTCGCTGAAATTGTCACTTATTAGTTTCATTGCTCATGGTTTAGTCCCATCTATAGCGTTCAAGATAGGAATTGTGATGGTCTTAAATAGTACAGTGTTCCAGACACAAAGAACAATGCTCATGACAGCTACCAATAAATTCAATTTGTCAAGTGAGTTTGTTATCCACATTCCATTGAACCGCAGTATTATGGTGGGGGTTAGAATTTGGAGGAACAGATTCAGGTGAATGCACTAAACAGAATTCATTTAGCAGGCAGCAGTTGAGGAGATATGGTGTTGTTAGCGAGAAGTGGCCTGGGTAACTGTGGCTCAGAGTCTAGCAAGGTAAGAGGTGGTTCCAAAAATCTCATGGGCCAGAGGGAAAGCGACCATAGACATCTACCTGCTTAGAACTCCAGATAGCTGGAGTTTTTATCAACAGGTTGTGAGATGTAAGCAACCTGGCAGATTGGAAGTACTGGGGGTGACGGATACAAAGATGATTTGACACAGTCCATTGTATTCAGTTATTTGTCTGTTTAGCATGGATGATTGAAAACAGCGATTACAGTTGACCCTTGAACCCGAGGGATTAAGACTGCCGACTCTCCACACAGTCAAAATTCTTGAGTATAACTTTATGTTGGGTCTTGGTATCTGCGATTCCTCGTATCTGTCCCTTATCCACAGATTCCACCAACTATGGATCATGTGGTACTCTAGTATTTACTAGTGAAAAAATTCACATCTAAGAGTACCTGTGCAGTTCAAACCTGTGTTTCTCCCTCAAGATGGGAAAAAAAAAAATTAGTTATAATATGAAATTTTCCTTTTAGGATAATAAATTGTTATTTTTAATTTTATAATTGATTCTAGATGGTTGCACAGTAAACTGTAGCACATTGACTTTAAAATTCTGAAATACAGATGGTGAAATTGACAACATGATGGGATAAAATCAAGATTATTTTTCCATGGGCAACCGTAAAACACCAATCTCAATTCCTTATTTAAAACTTCCTAAGACAATCTGGAGATGCTGAAGTAAATATGATTTTCCTCTTAGCACTTTATGATGTAACAGGGAATAAATTGATTTCCATTCTAACAAGGCACAAATCACCTAAGACAAAGGAGTAATGGTCTTGAAATGGACTTTAATAACTTCCCGGCCTTAGAAGATGCTACAGATGTCGGTGTGGAAAGGTGATGAGCAACATTTCTTATGGTACATCAGCTTCATTTTCCCTGGGCTGAAGATTAATAACACAGGAAATTAAAGCACGTATTGTAGTAAAGCTCAGAGAAAACCAGAGGCAAAATAGCTGAAGCAAGGTCAATATCTAAGCCAGAAGTTAACAAGATCAGTGATAGCTGACACCCATGCCTAGGTATTTTTAATGAAAATTGCCCACTGAACTCCTACCAGGTAAACGGACTTAGTTATTTTTTCCTCATTTCTGGGGGATTTCATTCTTAGAGCACTCACGTTTAAACAGAAGTGTATTATTCAGGCCTAACAACTAGTAAGTGTCCCAGTGACTGAATCAGTAATGGAATAATCAAAATGAGTGTATAGAGAACTGTTGTGTGTGTTAGTGAATTTTAGATGAAAAATTAGGCAGCTTAAAACTTGAGACCTCATATCATGGTTTTCTATCCATTCTTTTCAGAAATTTCTCATTTATCTTAAAGCATGTTTTAGCTTACACACTTTTTTTTATTAAATTTATTTTTAATTGGAGGATAATTGCTTTACAATGTTGTGTTGGTTTCTGTCATATATCAACATGAATCGTTTGTTGGTATACACGGTATGTATATGTCCCCTCCCACTTAAGCCTCCCTTCCCATCCCACCCCTCTGCTGCTCCTGCTGCTAAGTCACTTCAGTCGTGTCCGACTCTGTGCGACCCTATAGACGGCAGCCCACCAGGCTCCCCTGTCCCTGGGATTCTCCAGGCAAGAACACTGGAGTGGGTTGCCATTTCCTTCTCCCACCCCTCTGCTGCTGCTGCTGCTAAGTTGCTTCAGTCGTGTCCGACTATGTGTGACCCCATAGACGGCATCACAAAGCCCTGAACTGATCTCCCTACATCATACAGCAAATTCCCACTGGATGTCTATTTTACATATGGTAAGGTATGTTTTCCACTGCTACTCTCTCAATTTGTCCCACCCTCTCTCCCACCACCCCATCTCCACAAGTCTCTTCTCTACGTCTGTATCTCTACATCTGCCCTACAAATAGGTTGATGAGTACCGTTTTTCTAGATTCCGTATATATGTTAATGTACAATGTCTGCTTTTCTCTTTCTGACGTTTCTTTCTATGTAACAGGCTCTAGTTTCATCGACCTCACTAGAATAGACTCACACCCATTCCTTTTTATGGCTGAGTAATATTCCACTGTGTCTATGCACCAAAGCTTCTTTATCCCTTCATCTGTCAATGGACATCTAGGTTGCTTCCATGTTCTAACTATTGTAAATAGTGCTGCAGTGAACACTGGGGTGCATGTGTCTATTAGAATTGTGGTTTTCTCAGGGCAATGTGCCCACCAGTGGGATTGCTGAGTCATCTATGATAGTTTTATTTCTAGGTTTTTAAAGGAATCTCTATACTGTTCTCCATAGTGGCTGTATCAGTTTATATTCCCACCAACAGTGTAAGAGGGTTCCCTTTTCTCCACAACCTCTACAGCACTTATTGTTTGTAGATTTTTTGATGATGGCCCCTCTGACTGGTGTAGCTCACACAATTTAATGTTAGAATTCTTTTGCAGAGGGGACATCTCTTCCTGTAGTTCTTTCTGTGTATCTGTTTCAGTAGGTTTATGGATATGAATTTGGTAAAAGGTGTCAACCCTCCTCAAAAAGGAGCTTCTGTGACACCGTTACATCTTGAAATGGCAGAATTGCAGGTGTGCTGTGTTTTGGTTTAGAAATAGAATGTAACCAGGTAATATTCCCTAGTATTTGTTTATGATCTGTAGGACATTTTTACATGTTAAGTAGCCACTTATTGTTGTAAGCTAGAATTGTTTTGAAATGTTTATTTCTTCAAAGAAAAAAAATGTTTTTTCCTGGTTTAATTTTTTGTGTTAGTATGTTAGGTATGAAATCGGGCCAGGACAAGAATGAGATGAATCATGAGTGAAGTTGGAGAAGAGAAGTAGCAATGGAGAGAATGTCACCTTTCTTTCGTCATCAAAAGTGGCTGTTCAGCAGATGCCTGTTGCCCAGGTGATGGCGTATAGGCATCCTTGGTGCACTGCTCAGAACAGCACCCAACTTTAGAACAACACAGTCTATTCCAATTCCATTTGCAATAGGGCTGGCCGTACAGTGGCTCAAACCCACCCCCAACACCATTCAGGTAATTTCCATGTTGGTGCTGGCAGGTGGAAGTACATGGAACATCTTTCTGATGCCTCATTTGGGGCCTGAATCCCAGAATCATCTCCAGTCTTGACATTTATGAATGGAACGAGAGCAATTGCTTTCAGGACGAAATACCTATAATTTGTGGTGTCACAAAATAACCCCTTGGATGTTCTTTCTGGAATGAATTCAGGGGAAAAAGCTTTAAATTAAAAAAAAATAAAATTTAAGTTATTCCTTTATTTGTGTCTAACTTAGGAATGGTTAAAGAGGGAAGAAGGTGGCTCATATGATACAATAACATATACACTACAATAGTGTATGCTGCTGCTGCTGCTAAGTCGCTTCAGTCGTGTCCGACTCTGTGCAACCCCGTAGATGGCAGCCCACCAGGCTCCCCCGTCCCTGGGATTCTCCAGGCAAGAACACTGGAGTGAGTTGCCATTTCCTTCTCCAATGCATGAAAGTGAAAAGTAAAAGCGAAGTCGTTCAGTCGTGTCCGACTCTTCTCGACCCCATGGACTGCAGCCTAACAGGCTCCTCAGGCCATAGGATTTTCCAGGCAAGAGTACTGGAGTGGGGTGCCATTGCCTTCTCCGACAATAGTGTATATGTAATAGATATATGGGTAATAGTTATATAACTGACCCTAATAGCTGCTACCATAGAAGGTTAAAAAAAAAAAATGCTACCTTTGGATATCTAGTCCAAAGACTCCAGTCTGTCTTTCAGATGGAAGCTAGTTCCCTATATGAGCTTCCCTGGTGGTTCAGACAGTAAAGAATCTGCTTGCAATATGGGAGACCTGGGTTCGATCCCTGGGTCGGGAAGATCCCCTGGAGAAGGGAATGGCTCCAGTGTACTTGCCTGGAGAATTCCATAGACAGAAAAGCATGGATGGCTACAGTCCACGGGGTCGCAAAGAGTTGGCACGACTGAGTGACTAACACATTTCCTTTCCCTATATAATCTCAAGCAGAATAGTCCAATTATTTTCATTCTTCTTTCTTTTCCCCTCCCCTCTCCTCTCTTCTCCCCGCCCCACCCTTTTTTTTTTTGCAGAGTATAAATTAACTGAATACCTAAGAGCACGACTCAGCCCAACAGCAGCAAGCTGTGTATCCTAGAGACACACTCATTAGCTCCTTTTACATGTTACCTGTGGGTTTTCAAGATGTTCTGATTTCCATGTCAGGATATTGGCTTCTATGGTGCTTTCAGTTACGCTGTGGTTCTGAAGGCTAACGATGGCAAATGAGACTCCAGAGCCCCATAACTGTGAGCACTGCTGGTTTGGACAAGGAAGAGTGAAACTTTGAGGCTTGCACTAAATTTTAACACGAGAAAACTGAGATTAAATGTTTGGCATATATTAGAAATTAAGAAGAAAAGTTTTCATTTTTATATATGTTCACAGTCTTATGTTCTAGGCGGAATATAAGTCATCTTTGTTTTAGGATAAAAGAATACAGAGTTAGAGATAGCCAGATAGGATTAGCTTAGCCCAAGGTTGCAGAGCCAGGTAATTGTTTCACAAAACAATTTCCCTAGACTAGTGATCTTCCTACAGGGTTCTTCTGGTGAGAATCTTATACTCCCTAGAGATGAATATCTTCTCCATCATCCAGTCATCCGTTACTTAGATTTCTTTTAGGCCATTCTTAAATAATTTGGGCAAACTTTTATGTTTGTTTAAGTGGAGCATGTTTGCCTTATTACTGGAAGTGCATTTAATTTTTTCTAAAGGGTAATTGAATTATTCTGAAGTTGAATGCATGGTTTATGCACAGCAATATATTAGCTTGTAAGTCGGCAATTGAGGGAGTCACTAGGAATAAAACATTTCCTCCAAGCATCATAAGTATTTTAGGAGCTTACAATGTGAATTTTGACCACAGGCATCCTGTGTAGACAGGAGATTTAATTGCTTGTACCTGACAAGTATACCCATATACAAGGCCGTTTAAGAAGTAAACCGGCACCCAATGGAGTTTGGCCTAATTAAATCATCCTGGGGACATACCTAGTGGGAACACTGATGCTGTCATTACAGATTATCTCCACTAGGAGGTGCAAACAATGAGTTTATTCTGGGACTTGGAACTCTCTTTTTGAATTATCTAATAATTTCCAAAGTCCACAAATTAAAAATAGAAGACTTAACATTCTAAAAGTCATGTTTCTTCCAAAAGTGGCACATTTTTACTGGAAATGAACATCAGTACTTTTTAATGCTTTCCTCACTGCCTAGATAGGACTATTTTCGATAATTATGTTAGATGTGTCCACCTTTAATTTTTTAATGCAAGAAGTGATATTGGAAAAGGCAAAGCAATATATCTTAAAGTTCTTACACATCCATTCCTAGTTGCATGAGTACATCATTGATAGAACATTTCATTAAAATAACTTCATTTTCCTGTTTTTAATAAGTGATCAGCTTATAAATTGATTAGTTTGTTTCTTTCTTATTAGCTCTTTGCCTGGAAATTCTATTTACCCAGTTTTTTGTTTGTTTGTTGTCATGTCTTTGTGAACAACCGAAATTATTATTGTGTCATTTTTACTTATACATTATTTTTACATTTTAAATTATTTTACTTCTATGTTAGTTATATATTATTGTGATACTGTTATTATTTTTAAGTGACTATCAAGTATCTTGGACTTCCCTGGTGGCTCAGCTGGTAAAGAATCTGTCTGCAATGCAGGAGACCTGGGTTTGATCCCTAGGTTGGGAAAATCCCCTGGAGAAGGGAAAGGCCACCACTCCAATATTCTGGTCTGGAGTATTCCATGGACTGTATAGTCCACGGGGTCACAAAGAGTCAGACATGACTGAGTGACTTTCACTTTCATCAAGTATCTTAAAATTTAAGAAATAAGAGAAAATGTATTTCAGCTGGGGAAAAATTAAAAGAGCAAAGAAGTACTTTATAAGCATGGAATCATTAATTGTGGCTAATCCTGAGATAGCGTCTTATAAAATTTATCTTGCCGCTACCAGGCTGATCTTGGAAAGTCCTTTTTGGTTGAGTCTCTGGGCTTCTGTTTCACCCTCACTCGCCCTGGGCATGCGGTTTAAGTGAAGACACAACCAAAAGTGTCACTTCAGTGAAGGATGAATTGATGCTTTTGAACTGTTGTGTTGGAGAAGACTCTTGAGAGTCCCTTGGACTGCAAGGAGATCCAACCAGTCCATCTAAAGGACATCAGTCCTGGGTGTTCATTGGAAGGACTGATGTTGAAGCTGAAACTCCAATACTTTGGCCACCTGATGCGAAGAGCTGACTCTATTTGAAAAGACCCTGATGCTGGGAAAGATTGAGAGCAGGAGGAGAAGGGGACGACAGAGGATGAGATGGTTGGATGGTATCACTGACTCAATGGACATGGGTTTGGTGGACTCCGGAAGTTGGTGACGGACAGAGAGACCTGGTGTGCTGCGGTTCACGGGGTCACAAAGAGTTGGACACGACTGAGCAACTGAACTGAACTGAACTGAAGAGGGAATGAGACACTTAAAAATGGATTTCATGGACTAACTTAAAGATTTTCAAGCATTTAAAAGCAAGTAACAGCTGGCTTTTATGTCTGTTTCAGAGGGGAACTACCCTGAACAGTTTCAGAATTTAGATGAAGAAATGAAGCCATTACATTATCTTTTGTTGTCGTGTTTTTTATTTTGGTCAAAAAAAAAATGTGAACTCTCTCTTGAACATGTACCATTTAAATGAAACAACACATGTTATAGTTACAATATTTGTCATATAGAGTGCCTTTTCCTACTTAAGAGAAATACAATGGCACAGTTATGTGCTTGGAGGCTGTAATCTATGGTACACACCTTGGTATGAATGCATATTTATGGCACATGCAGAAAGTAAAATGAAATATTAAGCTAAGATGGGAAATGATATCTTTGCCAGGTACATCACAGGTAAAGCCTTTTACCAATGAATATTAGAAGCCAACTCATCTTGACATCATTTAGATTAATTGATTAATCTGTAGACAGTCAGTGGCTTCCTGGTGCCCCATTGTGACTTTATCTGGCTAGTGTGCTGCATAAATATTTTTATTATATTTAACATTATGTTTAGTTAAATCCCTGGTTGTTGGGATTAGTCCCTTTACCTTGATATAAACCAGAAATGTTTTTAGCCAACCTCTCTGAAAGAAAAGCTGTGAAACATTGATTTTGCAGAATCCCACATTTTGCAGGTTCAGTGCAAGAGTAAAAATACGGCTTTCCTCTTAAAGTATGGATGTTCTTCATGTATCAGATATATTTTTTCTTGTCAACATACTGTATTTACTACCATCTTTGGGATAAATATTTACCCATCTTTTGCTCTAAAAATAGGTACTTAACAGCATTTGCGGAGATCCAGCCTGAACAACAGTAATCAATTTGATCCGGCCTCCAAAACAGGTGTCATTTTGATAAATGGTCCTAATTAAGCTGAGACTTCAGGTAGGAAACCGATTGAGTTAGTGCGTTGGCACCTATGTGGCCATGGCTGGACAAGTACAGATGTTACAGTGGGGTAAAGGCAGCACTTTATTAACTACTGAGTCAAGTCTCCAAGTTTTGCATTTCCCATTGTTTGATCAAAGTATCTCTGTGCTCTGACACCACTGGCTTTAACTTTCATTTATTCATAGTGTTGCAGGAAAAAGAGGCATCTATGGAAGTTTCCATCCTTTTGGGTCATTTTTTCCCCCCTCACTGATCTCTATGCTGCAGTGAGAGAGACAAGTGCATAAAAATGATTAATTAGAAAAGAAGCCTCATTGTTTCCAATCCATGATTCATATTCCTTCTGTACAACATGGGTTTCAACAGCTGGAAACACAGCTCTTTTATGTCTTCTTGCATTAATTTCAGTATGGATTGTCTAGGTAAAGAATATGGAGGGTGCTCTCACCGCTTCCCAAAGGGAGGAGACTTTGGTGCAAAATGATCCAGGGACATGACCTTCTCTCCTGAATTCAGATTGCTTTGTGATCTCACAGTATCAGATTATGTCATGGACAGTATTGCAACTGCGGACTCTAAGGGAAGACATCATTTATTTTTCTTTTTTTCTTTACTTATTTTTGAGTTTTTTTTTTTTGGTGTGATTTTTGTTTTGTTTTGAGGGAGAGATATTTGGGGTGAATATTTCAATAATCCATGAATTTAATTCAGTTGCTTCAACTTTCTAGTGCAGAGATCAGCAAACTTTCTGTAAAGAGTCGAATAGTAAATATTTCAAGCTTTGCAGGCCATATGGTTCCTATTTCAACTACGTTCTTCTGTTGTGACGTGAAAACAACTATAGACAATACACACGTGAATAAGCGTGGCTGTGTGCCAATGTAACTTTATTTATGAAATGCTAAAGTTTAAATTTCATATAATTTCACAGGTCATGAATATTCTTCTTTTCTTTTTTTTCCCTTGCAATCAATTAGAAATCAATTAGAAATATATAAAAAAATATATATCCTTAGCTGTGCATACATGCTCAGTCACACAGTCTTGTCCTACTCTTTGCAACCCCATGGACTGTAGCCCACCAGGCTCCTCTATCCGTGGGATTTCCCAGGCAAAAATACTGGAGTGGGTTGTTCTGGCTTCCTCCAGAGGATCTTCCAAACCCAGGGATCAAACCCATGTTTCTTGCATCTCCTGCATTGGCAGGTGGATTCTTTATCACTTGACCACCTGGTTCATTCGTTATCACAACCACCTCTTAGCTTGTGAGTCCTTTGCAAACAGGCAGTGTGCCAGTTTTGGTCTGTGGCCCATTTGTTGACCCTGTTCTAATGCATTTCATGAAACACTGTGCTACACGCAGAGAATAAAATGTGTTTAGTGATGGAATGGACACATCAAAAATATGAAGTGTTATTCTTGCCTTCAAGGAACTTTTCATTCAGATGGAGAAAAAGTCAACTGCTTAATATCAATGTTATAAAAGACAGTGTAATTTAAGACTACACCCCAAACCACAGCAGTAAGGCTAAAGGTGCAAGAGTGAGAGGGGAATGCCAGTGTTCTGAGAGTCTGAACTCACAGAGTGGGATGAGGGAGGTGGGCAGCCTGAGAGATAACAGTATCCAACAGTGGCTGTCAGTGAGGGTAACAGGCAGGAAGGCCAGGGGTCTCCAAAGGGAGGAAATAGCCTGCAAGTGTCAGACATTTTTATCTCTCTTAAGCGGTAGGAGGAAACAAACTAGTGATATTTTATTTCTTCTCTATACAAATTCAAAAGGAGTTTTCTCTTAAAATACTGTGTTGCCATAATGCCACCTGGTTTCACCTGAAGTTAACTATTCTCAAACCTAGAGTTAACCAATGTCTTTTTCTTATGGAAATGTTTGTCTTAAGCTATGCTAATGTGCTATGCATTTACTCCAGACTCTGTCTTCAAGTCTGTTCTGCCTCTTGGCTCAGAACCTCCTTGACAAACCAGTATGTTATACTCAGATATTGTTTCCCTAATCTAAGTAAACGAAACTATTTGTATGGTAATCTGTCCTTCTACAAGATTCAAGTTAATCATTTTATGGCCCAGGATGAATCATTTGGTGCCAAGATTATCCCAAAATGCATCTTATGGGTGAGGGGCCTGGTACCATTCTGAGTTTTAAGACATTCCTTTCTTTCATTAACAGACTGCTAGTGACTATATAACATCCAGCTGAAGACTAGCAGGGGGATACTCTTTCTGGCTCCTTCTGATGCCTATGTCAGAAGCTTTTTCTGTCTCCTTTATACTTTAATAAAACTTTATTACACAAAAGCTCTGAGTGATCCAGCCTCATCTCTGGCCCCGGATTGAATTCTTCTCCTCCGGGGGCCAAGAATCCTGGCGTCTTTTCGTTCAACAACAACCTTTCATCAGGATGGGTTGTCAGAGAAGCGTTCAGATAGATGCACAGCTGCGAACTAGAGAAAGATGGATGCCAACACCCTCATTAGCTGTGAGATTGATCACAGGATCACAGTAATGAGGTGATGGGGCTGGGATGGGATAGGCAGACGCCACGTGCCTCTGAGAAGAAATGTGGGACAGGGTGGAGAAGTCATGGTTCAGAAATGGCAGAGAAAACTCTACTCAAGAATGCTTGTGGATGGCTGTGAGAAAATGAGCAGGCTCCCGCTAAATAGGGAAAACAAATCCTCAGAAAGCAGGGTCTATTTAAGGTAAGGAAGAATCAACACACTAACATGAGCTTGAGAAGACAGGAATGTGAGTGTGTGGCAGGGAGCAGGGTGTTTCCAAAGGACACAGAGGAAAAGATTGGATGGGCATTGGCTATGGGAAGAATCAGTAGGAACGAGAAGGAAGGAATGAGCCTTAAGAAGATGAGAATGAGAGAAGTGATTGGTGCCTAAAGATGTTTAGCCGGGGGCAATGCTGAAAGATGACAGCAAGGGAAAGGGGCAGCGATGCTGCTGACTGGTCTTGGGGTTCTGACTGAGACTAGAGGTAAAAAAAAGATACTTGGAAGGAAATCCGCAAACCTGTTCCCAAGGCAGATGTGTTGGGGTATTTAGGTCCCATATCTTCCATACCGTATAAGGTCTTGGTTGGACAAAGAAGAGGCCTATTTATTTTATGCATAAAAAACAAGAAAATTGTAAAGAATAAAGTCCATAATTTTGATAAACATGTTATGCATTTTTTTGAATGATAAAGCAAAATAACTTATTGCTTGATGGATACATCTGTTTTCCCTTATTAAGTAGTGGGGTTTTTGTTTGTTTGTTTTTAGGTAATATGTTATCCTTGAATTGTGCCATGGAAATATTTCTTTTTCCTACAAATTGGAAAAGAGAAAATTACAATAGATGAAGTTCTAACTTCCCAAGTGGGGCCACTGTCAGGCTTTCAGGAATAAAATCCCATCCAGAGACAGACCCCTTTCTTTTGAAGCTATAAAACATACCACAGGCAAAAGGCTTGCCATGTCTCCGGAATGGTTAGGATATTACAATTTGCAGTATTGGTTCTTTGTTCTTTTTATTCCTGTGTTTTGTGTAGTAATACTGTCCTACTGAAAGCAATAGCCAGTGGGGAAAGTTATTTTTGAACTTGACAAATATAGAGCATTCCCTTTATTATCCAGGGTTTGAAATAACTAGGAAAGAAACTACAGTTTGAAGAACTTTAGCACAATAAATCTGAAATGGAAAGAGATTCAGTGATGAGGTCTGGAAAAAATACCTAGCAAATCAAAGTGATACCAGTTATGAGGAAGAGGGAAGAGACAGAGGAAATTGGGAAAACAATAAAAGAGATAATGAGAAACAATAGAAGAAGATGAAATGATAGAAATTTGTGTTTACCTGGGAGCTTTAATTCAGAAATTAAATTTGACAGGAGTGGGGTATTTGGAGAGCTTGGGAAGCAAGCTAATCATGACTTGGATATAGGAGGTTAGAGATAGGGTCTAAGCAAGTCAATAAACAGGAAATAAAAATTGTGAAGGCATTTAAATTTAATCCAGGGAGCTTTGGGGGGATTTTGTGCAAAGTTAAAAAGACATCAGGGAAGATAATTAGCATTCAGGGTACAGGAGCAGGAAGAAGCTAGAGAAAGGCATGGTAGGGTGAGTACAGGAGATGTTCCCTACTCTGTGTTGGAATGGAAAGTCGTGCCAGCCTCCCAGGTTCTGGAATGGAGACTGACTTATGAACAAGACCCTTCCTTTTGGGTCCTTACATATTGATCTGCTAAAATAAAGAGACGTATCATGTATTTGTCTTTCTCTCTCTGGCTTACTTCACTTAGTATGATAATTTCTAGGTCCGTCCATGTTGCTACAGATGGCATTATTTCATTCTTATTTATGGTTGAATAGGGTTCCATTGCATATATGTATTGTGTCTTCTTTATTCATTCATAACCTAAGTGTCACTGGACACTTAGGTTGCTTCCGTTTCCTGGCTATTGTAAGTAGCTCGGCAATGAATGTAGGAGTGCATGTATATTTTCAAATTATGTTTTTCTTCAGATATATGCCCCCATACTCTTCTTCATAGTGTAGGAGGGTTCCTTTTTTCTCTACGCTCTCTCTAGTATTTATTATTTGTAGACTTTGTGACGGTGGCTGTTCTAACCGTTGTGAGGTGGTGGCTCATTATAGTTGTGATTTGCATTTCTCATGTCGAATGTCTTTCATATGCCTTTTGTTCATCTGTGTATACTCTTTGGAGAAATGTCTATTTAGGTCTTCTGCCCATTTTTTAAGCCTTTTTTTTTTTTTTGGTAGTGAGCTATATGAGCTGTCTGTATATTTTGGAGATTAATCCCTCGTCAGCACATTATTTGCAAATATTTTTTTCCATTCTGTAGGCTTTTTGTTTTGTTTATGGTTTCCTTTGCTGTGCATAAAGCTTATGATATTGCTTATATATGGAATCTAAAAAAAGGACACAAATACGCTTATTTATAAAACAGAATTAGACTCATAGACATAGAAAACAAATTTATGGCTACTAAAGGGTGGGAGGGAGAGGGGTAAATTGAGCTTGGGATTAAAATATACACGCTACTATATATAAGACGGATAACCAATAAAGACCTACTCTATAGCACAGGGAACTATACTCAGTATCTTGTTATAACCTATAATAGAAGAGAACGTAAAATAAGAATATATATATATATAACTGAATCACTTTACTGTACACCTGAAACTAACACAACATTGTAAATCAACTATATTTCAATAAAAATTTAAAAATACATATTACAGAAAAATAAAAAATAGAAAGAAAGAATACAAATACTATTGACAAGCTTGGCAAGGTACAAGGGAAGCCCTAGATGCTACTTGTACAAACTTTCTTTGAAGATGATTGGATGATATGTCTCAAAAACCCCGAAAGCATCCATTTTCTGTACTACATTATACTACTTCAAGGGATTGATTATAGGCAATGATAATTAGACATGTCTTCAAAGATTTATGCCTATAGGTGTTTATTACAGCTTTATTTATTATATCAAATTTGGAAACAACCTAGACATACAATGAAAGCACATTGCTTAACTAAATCTCAGCTGATTTATCCAACGTAATACAATGCATTTGTTATTATTGTGTTGCAGAAAAGATTTAATGTTGTTGGAAAATCTTTATGATAGGCTACCAAGTGGAAAAGATGTAGTTTTCTAAACCCAACTGTTGGTACAACATGGCAAGAAATATTTATATGAATGTGTGGAGATGAATATTGGATATTTTATCATTATGTTTCCTAAGAGAAAAATGTATAGTAAAGGAAGGACTGTCTGAAATCTGCCTTTTAAGAAGTCCTGTGGTTGATCTGCAAGATAAGAATTCATCCTGTGTATGGTACACAGTCATTTGATGTCTGAAGGTGGTCTATTATAGCCCCATCAAGCGGAAACTGCTTTTTCACTCATAGGCTAAGTACCTCAAATAGAGGAGAGACAGCTTTGGGGCCAAACATAGAATCAGGAAAGAGGAGGCCATGTCCTGATTCCAGAAGAGGTGTGGTAGGATCATCCTTTGTGGCAAATAAATTCCTGTTCCTATACAAAGACCAAAACAGTTTTGTTTTTTTTTTAAAGAAAGGCATGGGGAGGCATGGGCTGTTTTCCCCTTGTTCTGGCTTACTGTTTTTAGACTGAGCCTTCCCTTTCCCAACATCAAAACCCCTGATCCTTTGAGTGTTACACCAAATAGACAGACCGCTTTCACCCCAAGTCCATGCTGTCATCTGTTACTGATCTTCTGGTCACCCATCTTCATTCATTGGAAGTTTTAGCTCCTAATTTTCATAGTCTTATTCCCCTCCCTGAACCGTGTCAGTATTATTTCCTCAGTGTCTGTAACATCCATTCACTCATCCAGCTTGGTTCCTCTACCTTTTGAAACAAGCATCTCTTGTTTGAATACATTCTCACAGTCCACCCATCACCTCCAATGTACTCTCTTCATTTTCCTCCTTATCCAGTTGAGGGTCCATGGCTATGTACCCAAATACCTTTCCTGAAAAATCCCTCAACTTTTTTTACCTTTCTCCCTCTGTTATTCATCTCGAGAAAAATTCTGATCCTATGACTATGCCATTCACTGTCTCCTTCCCCGTGTCCAAGCAGTTTAATATTCCTAGATTAAAAAAACACGTAGGAGGGCAGCCTGGTATAACTTTATTTTTAAATGCATGATCACAAACCTCAAATAGTCCACCGCTGCTCCGCTGCTCTCTTACTGTATTTCTCTACAGACTCACTTTCCCACTTTCTGAATGGCTGTTTCCTATCACCTGCCCTCCTCAAATCTCTCAGAACATTTCACGCGTCTTTTGTGATTGGTGACCCTGCTTCTAACCTCATTGAGAAGACAGAAGCCATCAGGGAGACGCTTATTTATCTTCGTACTACCAAATCTGTACACTCACGTACATATGTCTTTCTTAGTGTTACAGGGGAAATAATCTCCTTCTGGGGCTTCCCAGGTGGCGCAGTGGTAAAGAATCCACCGGCTAATGCAGGAGATGCAGAAGACGCGGGTTCAATCCCTAGGTTGGGAAGATCCCCTGGAGGAGGAAACGGCAACCCACTCCAGTATTCTTGCCTGGAGAATTCTATGGGCAGAGAAGCCTGGCAGGCTACCATGCATGGAGTCTCAAAGACACTCCGAGTCCCCAAGAGTCTCCACAACTACACACAGCACACAGCATCCCTCCTCCTGTCAACTTCAGTACTTTTACTTTCCATTGGACTCTAGCTCTAATTTTCTTCCTTCTGCAGGCCTTTCTTCTCTGCCTTCTCCCTTCACCTTGCCTCATTAATATTTTCCTCACTTCCCGATCAGTGAGTAAAATCAGACTGAAAAGCTTGGGTCCCCTATTCTGCTCAATCATTTGCTCCTTTCCTGTTTTCTTGATAATCGCCCTCCTTTAAAATAAATGTCTACACAATTTCTAGTGCTTTACTTCCAGTCTTGTTTAACTGAACACTCAGCTGAAACTGCTCTTCTTAAGGTCACAAATGACCTTCACTTGGCCCAATTCAGTGGCCTCATCTTTGCTCTCTTTGATCTGAGAGTTCACTCAGCACTGGATTCTCTGGAGCACTCCCTTCCTGAAATACAATCTCATTTTGATTTCTTTAACTTTGGACTTTTTTTTTTCTGCTTTTTTTCCTCTCCCTTTATGATTTTTCACTCCTCTGTTACAAAATTTTGGTGTTCCTGCCCATCAAAAGTGGGACTCTCTCCCTTCTTCTTTCCCTATACTTTCTCTCTTACAGATTTCACTCTGTAACCATAAATTTAACATTGTCTCCCACTGCCATCTTGACATCTCCAGTTGATTGTCTTACAGGCTTGTCAAGTTTCTCATGTCTGAAATGCAATCTTGAATTTTGTCCTCCTCCAAATTTGTTCTTCTTTCAGTCTGCCGTGTCTCTATAAGGACCACCACTATATACCCAGTTGTTTGAGAAAAACACTGAGAGTCATCCTTACTTTGTCCCTTCACCTTTCACATCCAATTTATCACCCAGATCTATAGCTTTCACTTTCTGTATATCTCAGAACCATCTATTACTGCCCATTACTGTCATCAATTTTCTAAGCCACATCACACAGTCTCTGACTTGAATCACTGCCGCAGTCCCCAAAGTGTCCCTGTTCCCACTCTTGCCCCCTTTCATTCATTCTTCAGCCAAAAGTGCTTGCTTTTTTAAAGTTAAATCTCATTTTGCTGCTTGGATGAACTGTGGCCTCTTTACTATGGGCAAGAAGGTTCTTTGGTCTGTCATCCCTACCTCATTGTGTGCCTCTATCTAGTTTGCTACTGAGATTTCATTTTTTTAGATCTCAGATTAAATGTAGTTAATTCTAAGAGGCTTTCCTCTAACCTTCTGACAAGAGTCGATCTTCTTGTCATTATTATTCTCCAGCCCAGAACTATTTTAGTTTTCTTAATAACACTTATAATCTCTAATTATGTATATTTGCATGTTTGTTGGGTGTCTTGTCTGGTAGGCTGGAAGCCCTCAAGAATAAAACCAAAGCCTCCTCTGGGCCCTGTTTTACCCCGTTCCTGGCACAGTGCTTGTGCATAGTACATAGTGTGTTTTCAATAGGTATTTGTGAACAGAATGAGTAGATGCCTGTTTACCAAGTGTTGATTCTATTTGGTGCCGATGATGTGAAAAGAAAGGATAAAAATGATCCAGATTGTAAGATGATTGCTGTGATGCCTGGGTGACACAGGATAAGTGGTAAGGATTGGCAGCACGATATGGGAAACGGAAAATGTAACAGTGAGGTTTAGAACTTGAAAAATGACAAAATGATTATATCTTTGCGGGTATGAGGAAGGAGGGCAATGGAAAGGTCTGGGGAAAAAATGCTGGGAGCTCAGTATTCTCTAACTTTTGTGGGAGATCTTATACTTAAAAATGTTTTGGGCAACCTGACTCAAAAATAGAATTCACAAAACTACCTAGAAGAGAGTATAGTACAGAAAACACGAAGGCATTAAACTTGAGAAAGGTTGTATAGATATTAGGTCCTCAGTAACTACATACCGAGTGAGTCCATGAGTACACACCAAGGAAATGGTTAAGAGGAAGGTTATTTTCATGACATGCTTATTGGTTATCAGAGAATTCCCCTGATGACTGTCTTATGCCTTACAGTGTTCATATGAAAGACATCCCTTCATCTGGCTACATAAATGAAATCAATCATTTAGCAGCAGTTGGCTTATCATATTACACTACTTTATATGAAAGATGCTATCCATAAAGGCAATCGTAATGGGTGGTTTAATAAGGCAAACACTGCTAAAGAATACAATTTAACTGTATTCTTAGCAAACACAATACTTTTTGCAATGCACTCGTTTGTTTTATTAAAGCCAATTATACATTTGTTTTGGCTTGTTTTTACTGTACAAAAGAAATTTGAAATACTTAATAGTCAATTACTGTGAGCATGCAGATAAAAATAATGAATGTTATCACACAAAGACTTTATATATAGGAGGCAAGGCAGACATGAATATAGCATATGGAAATTTGTCAGAAATTAATGACTTCTGTTTTAAATCTTGGTAGAGCATTCAAGGAAGAAAAACCTTTAAATCAATAATATTCCTACCTGGGTCCATGTTGATGACTGACATGATTATATCTAAATGGGATAGTGGTGAAAGCTACAATCAGGGTCCTCTCAAGAAAACTAGCTTTTTCCCTAACAGCATCTTTGACACAATAGACAGGTAAATTCTTGGTGCTTAGATCTCTATATTTAGTCACTTTGGAATATTTGATGCTTTTTTTGAGTCATCAGAAAGGAACTCTGAACTTGCCTTCATGAGATAAAGGAGAATTACATACAAATAATTGGGTCAAGGAATGATGACTATACCTATAATAAAATTATAGTTATGAATTAATAAGTAGATGTCTTATTGACCAACCATTTATGTAGCACTCATAATATTTCAGGCACAGTACTAGATATAGAAGATATTTCAGGGTCAGTACTAGGTATATAAAGTAGATACAGTTCTTGCAGTATAAAGTTGAAAATTTCAAGGTGAAACGAAGCATTGAACAGGTTGCTCCAATGACATATGATATATGCAGCTTAGAGGAATTAAGAGTATGGAGAGCATTCATCTATGTGGGTTCTACCTCATGGAGATCAGGGAAGGCTTCTTGGAGGAAGTTACAATTAAAACTAAGCTTCATTTAAGTAGGAGTCAGGCAAAGATGCAGAGAAGGCAATGGCACCCCACTCCAGTACTCTTGCCTGGAAAATCCCATGGATGGAGGAGCCTGGTAGGCTGCAGTCCAGGGGGTTGCGAAGAGTCGGACACAACTGAGTGACTTCACTTTCACTTTTCAGTTTCATGCATTGGAGAAGGAAATGGCAACCCACTCCAGTGTTCTTGCCTGGAGAATCCCAGGGATGGGGGAACTTGGTGGGCTGCAGTCTCTGGGGTTGCACAGAGTCGGACACGACTGAAGTAACTTAGCAGCAGCAGGCAAAGAGGACAGAGGAAAGAGCATGTGTATAGGTTTAGGTCCTGGAGCCTTTGGAAAATGGAAACTGGCTCCAGACTGGCTGGAGCTTAGAGTGTTAGGAAAAGTGGCAGAGATATGCCCAGGAGATGGATTGAGAATGGTTTTGGATTACTTTGTGCATAATAACAAAGGAGTTTGTTCAGTTCAGTCACTCAGTCATGTCTGACTCTTTGCAACCCCATGGACTGCAGCACGCCAGGCCTCCCTGTCCATCACCAACTCCTGGAGCTTGCTCAAACTCATGTCCATCGAGTCAGTGATGCATCCCCTTCTCCTCCTGCCTTCAGTCTTTCCCAGCGTTTGTGCTTGAATCTAAATGCTGGGATGCCTCTAAAGATTTTAAGGAGGGTCAGAATGTGGACCAGTTTTTTTTTTTATCCTTTTAACCAGTGGTTCCCAACCTCTTTGGAACTAGGGAATGATTTTATGGAAGACAATTTTTCCAGGCCTGGGGGTGGGGGGTGGCCTTGGGATATAATTCAAGCACATTGCATTTATTGTGCACTCTGTTTCTGTTATTATTGCATCAGCTCCACTTCAGATCATCAGACATTAGATCCTGGAGGTTGACACCCCCTGCTTTGAACTATTCTAGCTGTAGTGTGGAGAATGAGTGAGAAGGAAATAAACCTGGGTGCAGGGAGATGAGGGAGGGAGGGTGTTAATATAGCATCCAGGTGAGAAAGCGTGGTGGCTTTCTTGGGCAAGGATGGGGTGGGTGTTGGGGATAAAGGCAAGTGGATAGGGTTAGGAAATGCTGATGAGGTAGAATGGCCAGTAGGTCAGTAGGTGGGTGTTTCTGAATCTCAAGAAAGTAGACTAACCAGAGGTATGTTTGAAAGTGATCAGCATTTAGGCATATTGTAGGTGAAGTTATGGGAATCAGTGAAAGGCCTACAACTGTAGGTACTGAAGGTACCTCTTCTAACTGAGGTACCTGTGCTGCATAAAGACTCCAAGGTTTCTGTGGGACACAAATAGTGTAATTTTAAGCGAATCCAGTTGTTAGGTCCTCAAGTTCCATATGTTGTCTTCCCAAGATCAGTGTTCCTGCGACGCCTTCTGTGGTCAAGTAGATTCTTCTTACATCCGTCTCCTTTCACAGGGTTCTCCCGTTGACAAAAGAAGGGGAGACCTGCAATTCATTCTTCATCCTCACTCTTCCTGGTTCCTCTGTGAGCCCTATGTAAAAGCAAGAGCATTTATATGGAGAAAGTGACTAACCCAAATGGGTAGAAAAGGGTATGAATTCTTTTGTAACTCCAGTAATTTTTTTTTTTTTTTTGCCTTTCATGAAATGAAAGGAATGTCTAATAGAAATGTCAGCTGATAGATTATCAAAAATCATTTTGAATGCTAGGTGACTATTTGGTTTTTGGCATTTAACTCAGGAGTTTAAAAAAATTGAGTGACATTGCTGTAATAAAATCCTTCCATTTCTATCTACCTATTTATGCAAAGAATGTTCTAGGCCCGTCCATGAAAAATGAAAAACAAACCTGATGTAGAACATTGTCTAATTCTGGCAATAAGTTATATTATCCAGGGACCCATGGAATAATTGAAAAAAAAACTCATTTTAATTAATTAATAGTTCCATATAAATGCTCTTTGATATAATTAATAAATATGTCAAAATATAAAATATGTTACATTGTGTTTATCAATTGCATGTAATGGTAATTTAATGAGAATTCAATCCAGAAGAAAAATGTTATCACTTACAAACTTATGGTTCCAGGAGATTAAAAAAATTAAATTTACCAACATATTTTTTTTGTAGAGATGTATGATAAGGTGATCAATAAAACACTTTCAAGCATAAAATATATCACATCAGACTGAAATTTTGCTGGCACAATAGAACAGAATAATAAGTTCCAAGACTGAAAAGAATGATATAGCAATTTCTGATGTTAAAGAAGAGCTTATTCATGTATTTTTTTTAACTGGATGAAGGTGGGAATAAAATCACTAGTGATTTCACACATTTTAAACATTGGACATATTTAAAAGAATGAAGTACCTGTTGTACTTTTTAATGTTGCTACAAAATTTACAAAGCAGAGGCAATTATATCCGTTGCCAATGATATCTAGTACCAAATTAGATGGTAATTTTTGGATGTCAACTTAAAAATATTAGAAAGATTTTTCAAAATCATTTTAGCAGGTACATGACAATAAACGTTTTAGGACTACTGGCTTAGGATGAAAAGAGAAAGGAGGTTAGGTCCCCAGAAGCGTCATTATTCAAAGGTCTTGCTATCAGTACCTTCACCAGCGTAATGAAGAAAGGAAGCAAAAAAAGGCTTGCTAGATGTAGGTTTGTCGGTTGTCTCTATGGGACTGGAATTAAGCCATTTATGAGAGTGCAGGTGGAGTCGGGAAGAATATCCAAAGAGAGTTTAATGTTTAAACTAGCTGGTATGGAGATGGGAGCTTCAACCAGTGGCCGGGAAGTTTGTCTGCAGATTGGCTGACCATGATCCTAGAGTAGTATCAATCTCTTTGGTATGTGAGAGTCTTCACATGTTTATTGGCAGGAAATTCTCAAAGTCAATAGATAACATTGACCTTAAAAATTCTAGAAATTACGTAATATTAAGGGACCATAGGGTAATTCGAGGCAGACATGATAAATCATTTACCAAAGATTACTTTCAGGAATGGCAGATGGAATCTTAACTTATTGCTTTTCCATTGAAGATGTTATAATCTTACCTTGTACTTCCCTGTGGTATCTCTCACACCGAGTTTGTAAAGCAGAAGTGAGATGAGAAGTTAGGAAAAGTGTGTGTCCCCCTCTGCCTGACTTCAGAACTTTATCTCAACTCAAATGTCCAAACTCCACAAATGTGCTTCCAGGCCAATCTCTCCTCTGCCCCTAGCATTTAATATTCCAGCATCTTTCTGGCACATGTCTTTCTCTCCTCCTAATTCCATCTTCAGAGTCCTCTGGATCCTTTAAAGGTCAGCCACTCTGTGAATTTTTCACACAAGTACCAGTATGCTACTTGTCCTCTATACCAGCCATGTCCAGGAGAAAAAGAATACCAATGACAAATGCAAGTCACTTAGATAATTTTTATTTTTCTAATAGCTACATTAACAAAAGTAAAACAAAAAGTTGGAATTAATGTTACTATGCTTTATTTAAATCATTTTATCTAAGATATTATCTTTCTAATGTGTGATCAATACAAAAATTAGTAAAGAGATATTTTATATCCTGGGTGTTTTGGGGTACTGTCTTCAAAACCCAGTGTGTATATTACATTAATAGCACATCTTAATTTGAACTGAGTGCATTTCAAGTGCTAATAGTCATATGTAGCTAGTAGCTACCGTATTGGACAGTGAAAATCTGTATGATAATTGTTAGTGGTAAAAGTTCCATTTTTTCTGGCTGATTCTTTCTTGAATGTGATCCTAAAAGGCATTTCGTTGATGTTCTTAAGGTGCTGGGCTGTTAATGCTCAGCCATTGTATGGTATCTCCATCTACCACGTGTTGAATTATTTTGATTAATGTAATTTTTGTTAAACTGCTTTGGTGATACCAGTCTGTTGACTGGCCTTTTGGGAATAGGATAGCCCTTTTTGGAACAACAAAGCTGTCAGACTTTTAAATAATTGACAAGGCTGCTAATAGCTGTTGCTTGTGTAATTAGACAATCATTTAAATTTGTGAGCATCATGAGGGTGGGACTGTGGTGTCTTTTCAGCTACATCCAGTCACAACAGCTTTTATTTTAAGTATGAGCATCTTTCCATACAGATTAATAGTTCTTTGGAAGATACTAGATGCTCTTTAAAAAAATTATGAGTGTAAATTTTCCCCAGGGTACTTGTCAAGTTGGTTAATATTATCATGCTTATATTTGACTTCTCTGAGAACCTAGGTTTAAAAATAAATTGGCTTAGCTGTACCAACCAGTCCCTTAAAAAGTTTTCATGTTTCTTAGGGGAGGCAGAGAAGTTTGCCTAGATTCTGAAAATGTCATTATCTCCTTCCGATAAGCCTTTATATGAGAGTTATGGCCTTCAGGATAAACAAAGTGAAAAAGGGCCCCTTGAGAATCTTAATTTGTTCAAACTCAAATGAATGTAGGGAGATAATAAAGCGGGTTTAAAAAGCTGGTCTGAACTTTAGCACAGTATTTTAAACAATTCCTTTGGGGAAATTACATCACTCTTACATGCAGGGTCAATGAAAAAACAGTAATTATTCTGAGTGGTAGGAATCTTTTTTTTAGCCTCCATCATTATGATTGCAGTGATATGAATTCAATCTTGCAAATTCTTAAACTGCAGCTCTGTGACATTAGAAACCTTTGAGGTGTACTGAATAGGGAGGAGGGTTGAGAGAGTGATCACTTTGTTCTAATAACTTTATGCTGAAATGAATTTATGATATCAGAATCAGTTCTGTAATACAAATCCTTGGAGCAATTGCAGAGTGCAGGAATTTAAAAAAAAAAATTATGACCACTATGTTAAAGCAATCAGGTTGTGCTGATTTACTTTAAACTGATGCAGTTGATTTCCTAAAAGTTTTACCCAGGTGTTGGCAGCGGGTGGGGAGGTGGGGGCAGCAATAGGAGATGTCATTGTAATGAATCAGAAATGCTTATTCCTATCACAATACAAAGCAAATTGAGTTGTTAAGTATTCTATTTTGGTATTAATCAAAGGGAAAATAAATGAAGTGTGTTCTTAATCTCGTTCTAGGTAATTTACAGGTGGGAAAAGGATTATAAGCTAGTTTTAAATTTTTACTAGAAGAAATGGAATTGAAATGTGAAGCCTCCGGTGCTAATTATTGAGGTGCATTCTGCTAGGGATTGAAGTCTATGGGTGGCTCATAACAGAAGTCTGCCAAATATGGTATATTCTGGACATTGATAATGAACTGTTGTCAGTTCCCTCAAGGGAAATCTGGATATATTGCATTTTCTCTCTAAGGTAGGTATAGCTGTGTTTGAAAATAAAATTGTTGTTGCTGCTAATACCTATTAACTTTAAATGTTATTCACTTGTCTATGCTAGGAAGTCACAGCATGTACTGAACATTAATTTTAATCTCTTCCAGCAGTGGTGAAATTTTACTCCATAAGCCACTTAGATGAATGAGATCAGCTACTGTGGTGCTAATTTTGTGTGTTATTGCTAAATCATCTCAAATGATTGAAATAGAGCTTTCAGTCATGGTTTGCAATCAACATATGACATTGCAAACAATGAAGTGATTTTTGGACTTGACTTAGAGCCAGCTCCTTGGTCATCATGTCTAGTTTGGACCTTACTACTTATGCAAGACTCAGAGAATTGAATCAGTCAGAGAAGTGTATAAATGGTGTGGCATTAAGACCCAAGCCTTAGGGCCTCCAACAGATGTAACTTAATTTTTTCCCTTTCAAGTCTTTTGACAATTCAGGGTAATAGCTGTCAATCCAAAGTTTCCCCAGTTAGTCTATGGTTTCTGCTTTCTCATATGTTCCAGCTAATTTCTAGGGACCTTGCAGATGCCAAGACATGAAGGTCCATCCTGGTCCTCTTCATGGACCTATGTGTTGGTCCCTGCGGTTTGCGCCAAATCTTCTTTGTGTGATTATAAGGATTAGGGGTCTAGGTCCCCCACTTCCTCATCTATCCCGTGAACCCTGGACTTATCTAGGGTTCCTAGACAGTCTGTGCAAATTGTAGTAGTCTCCTGGTTGGTTTGGAAAACAGCGTATTCTTTTCTCAAGTAGGTCTCTTATGCATGCTATCTCCTTGGCTTTTTAGATGCAAAAGTCCAAGAATTTGCTTCTTTGACTCTCTCCAAATGTCTACCTGTCTCCTAGATTGCAATAATGTGGGAGTGGAAGAATGTCCTGGGCTAATAAGAAATACAGCTGAACCTGGAAAGCAGGGTTTGGGGAAGAGTATAGGGGTGCTGACCCTCTACACAGTTAAAAATCCACATGTGACTTATAGCCAATCTCCTTATCTATGGTTCCTGTGTATTTCTTGGGATTCTGCATCCCTGGATCCAGCCAACAGGAAATTGTGTGGTGCTGTTGTATTTACTATTGAAAAAAAAAATCTGGATATAAGTGGAACCACACAATTCAAATTCCTGTGGTTGAAGGATCAACTGATTAGACAGAAAAACTGCATCAGTTAATATGTCAAAAATACTGCTCTCTATAAGAACAAACACACTGAATAGAGTTTAGGAAATATTAAAATAGAATTAGGGTTAGTCAATCTAAGTAAAGGAAAGCTCTCTAAAATATGATTTATATATGTCATAATGCATATATGAATGACTTTTGTTTGGCTTGTACAAGCCAGTTAGTTACTCTCTCTCAGAGCAGTACCATATCTTTAAATGCAATCTAGTCCAGTAATTTCTTTTCATAGTTGGGAAACAGAGACCCACAGCTTGCATGAAGTCACACAGCAAATATAGAATATAGTCAGTCCTCTGATTCAGAATCTTTGCTCATTTCTTTTCTCCTTGCCTGAGAATGATATTATTTTGCAATTGAAGAAAATTGGGTTAGCTATCAGGATGAACTTTTTTGATCCTAATAGGCTGAAACATTGAAATACATTATCAAGGACATTTGCAGTGGTTATTTTAGAAAATGGTTAGGCAGCTACCTTTTTGCTCTGGCTTGGGGGCAGTCCTGTGGAATGAGAGATGATATGGCTTATTGATGTCAATTTCTGTACCCTGGTTTTTAGATTACATGATTTTAAGGCAGATACTTCAGAAAAGATTTACAAATATAGACTTGATTGAAATATTTACTACAGAAGCTGCCCCTGTAGTTTATCTAAACTCACTGTTATTTCCCTCGTGTGTGTGTGTGTGTGTGTGTGTGTGTGTGTGTGTATAGGGAACTTTAATCTGCCCTTTTAAGCAAAGGTAAGGAATTTTCAAGATATTTAAAAACAGAAGAGTGAAATTGTCTTTGGATCCCTGGAGAAGAGTGAGCTGCACAGAACTTTAGCTTCTTCCTTAGGATGGAATGATTTCTATTGGGAGAGGATTTATAACTTTATGGGCCAGATAGTGTGAAAGATGTGACAGGCTTCAAAAACAATTTTTCAGTGGGACTATTTCTTGGCAATGGTAATTGATTTTGCTTAGTGTCTGCTAAAAACCAACCTGGAGGCCTGGGTTGCATAAAAAAGAAAAATCTAGAGCAAAGTATTCCCATTTTTGTGAGGATGTGTAGAGATTTAGACAGATTTTAGAGAGATTACTCTGTCTTTCATTACTCCCTGGTGGAGAAAGCTACATTTTGGAAAACGAATCAGACACTTCCTTTTCCTATAGTAATGTTTAAAATCTTAACTTCCAAGAAAAATTTTGCAGAAGAACTTTTCTTTCTCGTTCTACATGCAGGTCGCCTCCCCAGTACTTGGGTCCTTTCATTTTGGTGGCAGGGTGTCTGCTTACCAGGACTTTTTGGGTAGGGGAAACACCTGCTTGAATGCAGCCAACCCCACCCTGCCCCTGCCTACCACCCTCGCTACTTTTCCTTCCTCTTTTGAAGTGAATGACGTTGAACTGCCAGCATCAAGTAGGTGTTATCAGATAATAACATAACATGGCCTATTCCCCTCCCCAGCTTTACTGACATACAAATGACATAGGACATTTTGTAAGTTTAAGGTATACAATGGGATGATTTGATGCACATAAATATTGCAGAATGATTATTGCCAATAAGGTTAGTTCACATCACCTCACATGCGTGCATGTCGGTTGCTTCAGTCGTGCCCGACTCTTTGCGACCCTATGAATCATAGACCACCAGGATTCTCTATCCATGGGATTCTCCAGGCAAGAATACTGAAGTGGGTTGCCATGCCCTCCTCCAGGGGATTGTCCCGACACAAGGATCTAACCTGTGTCTCCTGCATTGCAGGCAAATTCTTTACCACTGAGCCACCAGGGAAGCCCTCACCTCACATAATTATCTTTTTTTTGGTGGTGAAAACATTTAAGACCTGCTCTCTTAGTAGCTTTCAAGTATACAATACGGTACTGTTAAACATAGTTACCATGCTGTGTATTACATCCTAGGACTTGTTCAACTTATACCTGGAAGTCTGTACCCTTTGATCAACATCTCTCCTGTTTCCCCCACCCGCAAGCCCTTGACAACCACCATTCTACTCTCTCTTTCTAAAACTTCAGCTTTTTCTAGATTCTACCTGTAAGTGGTGAGGTCGTATAGTATTTACCTTTCTCTGTTTGACTTACTTCACTTAGCATAATGCCCTCAAGGTCCATCCATGTTGTTGCAAATACCAGGATTTCCTTCTTTCTTATGGCTGAATAATGTTCCAGTGTGTGTGTGTGTGTGCACACATGTGCACATGTGTGCATCACATTTCTTTTATCAATTCATCTGTAACAGAGCATATCTTAAGATGATTGAAGCTGAGAATCTATGGTATATAATTTTATTGAATTTGGGAATCTAAACTACATACTACGGCTTAATATTTCAGTATATGTAGTGAATTTGAGGGAGCTTTTAATTTTATGTAATCTCTTTAGGTATAATAATAGGGTTAGTTGTGTTTCCAACATACCTTCCAGCTGTGTTCTCACTCTATGTCAACTCTGTAACATTAATCCCTTAGAGAGAAAAGCCTGAAATGTGGATTTAATTCAGAATTGATATAAAATGAGAATAGTTAAGGTTATCTAATTCTCTAGAGTCTTGTTTTCCCTTTGAAGTACACAGGTGTATGTAAGCTTCCATTATTCAAATATTTGCCATAAGGATTTGCAGTCCTTTTTTTCCCTAAACTCACCCTCTGAATCAACATCTCACCATAATCAATGTGCCTTACGTGTAAAATGAAAACCATTTGTTGTTGTTGAGATCAGGCCAGCGATGTAGAGTGAGGGGGCTGTAGTCTTTGCACAGGTTGTTGAAAAGTGTTGGCAGGACTTCCCTGGTGGTCCAGTGGTTAAGAGTCCATGCTCCTAATGGACGTAGGCCGGGTTTGATCCCTGATCAGAAAACTACATCTGGTATGCTGCAACTAAAAATCCCACAGGCTGCAACCAAGACCCAGCATAGCCAAAAAATTCTTTTGCATTTTTCTCTAAGGATCTTCCTCACCCTTTTGCTGGAGTATTGGCCCCTTCCTGAATCTGAGTTCCTTTCTGCCAGCATCTGGGAGCATTTCCAACCAGGGTCTAATGTAGATAGGATCTTTAGTATCTCTAACATATTATGTCATGTCTACTTACATTACAGTATGTATTCTTTGCACATGTAAAAGTGAAACGTAATTCCCATTTGATACTCTAAGAAGGGATTCCTTATGTACTGCATGCAAACATACCCTCCAAACACTTCATTATGTGTTAAAGAATTGGGTAATTGGTGTTTGAAATGATCTAATTTATATCATTCAGAAATCTTAGGTGGACTTGGATTGCTATATGGATGTTTGCAGGTGTTTTATTGATATTTGGGGAAACTGGATGGGTGTTTGGATGAGGTGGGAACATATTAATTTTCCCAATTAAAGTAACAGTGTGATAGGCTTGCATCCCGCCAAAAATTGCTGCGTAACATATTTTTAGAAAAGAATTGATTCAGGTGAGGGCTGCCTATATTTCTGTTCCAAGCACACACACATGTATATTTTCTAAGGCAGGCTATAGTAGTAGTTATCTTGAAATCTTTGGCAAGACTCATCCTGACATTTGTCATCCAGTTTAATTGATGTAGCTACCTATTCTATTAAACAATACATTTATAACCTTTTGTGTATTTCTTGAAAATTTTCTTGATTTCTGGCTGCATTCCTTCCACCTGTGTTCTAAAGGGTCAGTGCCCTTGCGTCTTCTCTCTCCTCTCTGCCCTGAAGACAACTTTTGATCTCATTGCTCTGCTGATCTCTTCATCTTAAACTCTGTTCTCTATCTCATCCCGCTGCCTCCCATTTTCAACTAGCAGCTTTTGTACACTGGTGTCCCAGTGCCATTTCAAATATAACATAGCAGGGAGGAAATATATGATCTTAACAGCGGACCCCAGAAATTCCGTTTGGGAAGCAGTGGACTTTGTCTATAAAAATGCCCTGTAAAACCAATTGATGCTGCAAATTGAGACCCTGAGAGAGAAGGTTGACAGATGACAAGGTGAGCAAAGGTAACTGAGTCCCCCTAAATATCTCAGGTTGGTGCAAAAGTCATGTTGGTTTTGCATTGTTGAACTTTGCTGTTTGATATTGGAAGACATCCTTAAATGTGGTTATGTTATACATCATTTAAATGTGCATTTCTCACTTTATTTTTTTTTTTTTGCTAATGACTTATTACTTGCTGTGTATTTTATATTTATTTTAGACTCAGGGAAATGATGTTAGACAAAAAGCAAATTTGAGTGATTTTCCTATTCGAGTTCAAAATGGATCATAAAGCAGCAGAGACAACTCACAACATCAGCAATGCATTTAGCTCAGGAACTGTTAACAAGCGTACAGTGCAAGGGGTGGTTCAAGGAGTTTTCAAAAGAGATGAGAGCCTTGAAGATGAAGAGCATGGTGGCTGGCCATCGAAAGTTGACAATGAACATCTGAGAGGATCATCAAAGCTGATCCTCTTACAACAACATGAGAAGTTGCGAAGAACTCAGCGTCAACCATTCCATGCTTGTTCAACGTTTGAAACAAATTGGAAAAGTTAAAAAGCTCGATAAATTGTTGCCACATGAGCTGATGGAAAATCAAAGAATTGTTGTTTTGAAGTGCTGTTCTCTCTTATTCTACGCAACAACAAGGAACCATTTCTCAATTGAATTGTGACATGCGATAAAAAGTGGATTTCATATGACAACCAGCAATGACCAGCTCTGTGGTTGGACCAAGAAGAAGCTCCAAAGCACTTCCCAAAGCTAAACTTGCATCAAACAAAGGTCGTGGTCACTATTTGGTGGTCTGATGCCCATCTGATCCACTGCTGCTGCTGCTGCTGCTGCTAAGTCGCTTCAGTCGTGTCTGACTCTGTGTGACCCCATAGACCGCAGCCCACCAGGCTCCTCTGTCCCTGGGATTCTCCAGACAAGAATACTGGAGTGGGTTGCCATTTCCTCCTCCAATGCATGAAAGTGAAAAGTGAAAGTGAAGTCGCTCAGTCGTGTCCGACTCCTAACGACCCCATGGACTGAAGCCTACCAGGCTCCTCCGTCCATGGGATTTTCCAGGCAGGTTTCTAAATCCCAGCAAAACCTCTACATCTGAGGAATATGCTCAGCAAATCAATGAGATATACTGAAAATTGCAACTCCTGCAGCTGGTACTGGTCAACAGAAAGGGCTTAATTCTTATGCACAACTACTCCTGATGGCATGTCACCGTAACCAAGGCTTCAAAAGTTGAATGAATTGGGCTACGAAGTTTTGTCTCATCCATCATATTCACCTGACCTCAGGCCAACTGATTACCACTTCTTCAAGCATCTCAACAATGTTTTGCAGGGAAAACACTTCCATAGCCAGCAGGAGGCAGAAAATGCTTTTCAAGAGTTGGTCAAATCCTGAAGCATGGATTTTTATGCTACAGGAATAAATAAGCTTATTTCTCATTGGCAAAAATGTGTTGATTGTAATGGTTTCTATTTTGATTAATAAACATGTATTTGAGCCTGGTTATAATGATTTAAAATTGACTCCTAAACCACAGTTACGTTTGCACCAACCTAATACAATGACCAGGGATTTGAGGTTAGGAGGGAATGGCAGAAAAGGAAGAGGAGGAGAGAGGAGAGGGAAAGGCTGGAAAACTTACAAAGTAATAGCGGGGCCCGCATTTAGTTTATCGCTGTAGCTCTGGTCTCCAGGGCCATGTGTGTGTGCTCAGCCGTGTCTGACTCTTTGCATCTCTTGTGTCTCCTGCATTGGCAGGTGGATTTTTTTTTTTTTTTACCACTGAGCCACTTGGGAAACCTGGTCTCTAGGGCAGGGCCTTCATAAAGAAAACATCACATACTGGAAAAGCCTAATCATCCTTCTTTTCTGTTTTAAATGCAAAAGTGTGTTTATTATTAAAATTTCAATCATTGTATACTTTTAGAAAGTGAAGAGGGCAAGTCTTGCCCATAATTCCATCATTCGGAATGTATCCTCCCATTTTCTGGATGTATATAAGTTACTATAAATATATTTTTTATACAAAAGGGCATATTATTCTGTGGTGTACTTTTTCCTTTTAAGTATACCATGGACAGCTCTCCTGATTAGTCCTATGGGTTTACCTTATGATTTCCAGAAAGCCTGGCCCTTTGAAATTTGTAGTTAATCTTCACAGTTCCTGCCGGAAAAACAAAGCTGGGATCTGTCTAAGAAAGTGATGTCATCTGGGGCCTCTAAGGTATAAAGAAGTGGAAAGCCTCAAAGGGATGGACAGACTCCAGAGAGAAGCTCAGAAACTGTTTAGCTTGGAGAAACCAAAGAAAGGAGGCTCTTTTTGCCTCAAAGGAAAAGAAAAATTGCTTTTAGAAGAAGGGACTTCAAGTTGTTCTAGAAAAACGAAGGCTGTGTGTTCTGAAGACCCAAAGAAAAAAGCTGACTAGCTTAAATCCTGACCTTGTAGCTTTCTCCAGAGTGAATAAGAAAGCCAACTTTCAGCAAGAATTGCAAGTGGATTTCAACAGTTTAAAAACCAACTGCAGGAAGAGTGAGTCAGAGTAAATGGTGAAAGTTAGGTTAGAAAAGACATCCTATGATTCTTGCTTTTGTAAAGATCCTTAACTTTTTAGACTATTTTAAAAATTTATTCAGGAGGCAATTAATAAGTTGCCACCAAGCTAGAACAGGTGAGGCACTGGAACAGGCTGAGAGATAAGTGAATCTCTACCCGCAGGGAGCTATGGTCAAAATTAGGGCAGCGGGACCTCCTCTACCACAGGATTGCTGAGAAAGCAAACAATTTTCACTTCATTTTATCTTATTACAGAAAGTCTTGTTGAAAACATGAATGGAAGTCATGTTAAAAAGTTGAGTAACACAGACTGGCAAGTTAAGAGTACGGAGTTGTGGAGAGTAATCCCACAGAAATGAAAATGTTGTAAAATCCTAACTAAGGCATCATGTATGGTATATGGGTTTTCTTTTTAAATTTTACAATGTATATGTGTCTAACATACAAAAATTGTTTTAATATTGACTACCTGTATGTGCATGTATTTAAGATATAATTTTCTACCTGAGGTTTTGGGTCTCTCAATTTACTTGGCATGACTTTAGAAGAGAGAGGAAATGTATTTTAATAGTGGGGCAGGCTTTTTGGTTGTAATTTGTTGAGGGATTCAGCAGGCAATTATGATGCTGCCTTGACTGTGGACTTACCAACTTTTATACAAAATTTGCTCAGAAAAGGTCTGAGTCTTTTTCTTCCCTTTATAAGAAATTTGTAGAAAACTGTATCCATATCAACAGCTCTAGCAATTTCTGAATCACTTAAATGCTTTCCTGATATTGATCTGTAATCCACAAATTTACGAATATCACCACTGTCTTTACCTCACACCTCAAATTGTAGACACAGTGTTTGACCTAATTTCCATCATGTCTTGGATGTCATGGAATAATGCTATTTCCTTCACAAATAAGCTCATAATTGACCAGCTCATGTGTCATGAGCTTTTGATGTCTTGCTTTTGGCTTGCTTAATGACAAGACACATTTTATAAATTGTATTGGTACCACAATCAGAATTTTCACTTTTCTGTCTTCTATTCTTCTGGATAAAAACAGAAAAGAAGAAAGCAACTAAGTATGCAAACACAGCAATGCTCCTGTACACACAATATTGTTGCCATCAGGCCATATTGTAGCCTGGTGTTTTGCCAGGTGATCTCTATGTGGAATAGGTGGTAGAGAGGGAATGGAGCTTCACTGTATAATAAATGAAAGGAGAGGGTGGTGTGGATCTCAAAGACTTTGTCATGTGTATATTAAAACATTCTATCATCTCAAAAGTGCAGTAGTAATGGGACCTAGAAATTCCATGTTATTTCAGCTGTGTCCAAATTATTAATTTACTTTATCAGTTCAACAGTGACCTCTGAGCCTCAGTTTTTCTCTTTTTCTAAAAACAGAGTGCTGATTGTTCTCTCACAGAGCTGCTTTGAGGATTGAGTGGTGTGTTTACACGGTTTAGACTGTGGGCTGAGCCAGCAATGGCACTTCAGCCACTTCTCAACCAGAGGATGGCACACACCTGGAGAGCAGGGGCCATGACGTTCCTCCCTTTATGGGTCTTTGTACAGGTTGTTAAGAAGTACTGTTTATTATTATTTTCCCTGGTCAGGATATGTACAAGTGATTTAGCAGTTGAATGGAATTTTAGATGAAGAGTCATGAAACAGGTATGGTAAGTTTAGGGATTTTTATGTACGCTGTATATGTTCAACAGCAGAGATAATTCTGGTCTGGATGTGTTGAGTTACACCCAACCCTTGGTTATGCTTGGTTAGGGTTGCAACATGTTTTAACACTCTAACCATTATGCTTTTCAGAGAGAAAGAATGTGCTATGAATATTTGCTCCCGAATCACAGTTGAAATCTGGAATTGTCCCAGAAGAACAGATAGATGGTCACTCTATTTGGGGCTGATGTTGATTATTTGGGATCTCGTTTAAGGTGGAGTGGTTCTCAAAAACACTTCCTGTTTCTGTTGAATTAATGTCATAACTACATTCTAGGCATGAGTGGACATCTTCCTGGGGACGGTCTTTCTCAATAAGTGTTGGTGATCTTTCTGGAGGCGAATGCTTGGCATCACTTAGCTGTTCTTAACTGAGCAATGGTACTAGGACCTTGAGATTAGTAGATTCATCAAGAGACCAGAGGATTCCCCTCTCCTAATCTAATCTCCCTGGTTTCTGAAGAGCCTTCCCCATCTACGTCCTCTGTATCCACTAGAGGTGTCTATTAGTCTTGCAGTAGCCCCTGGAATATAAAGCTCTCAGCTTCAAAGCCAAGGATTATTCAGATACTATTTGCAGTTTCCCAGTGATCCATATTAATATTCCTTTCCAGGACTGCTACATGGATTAGCATATTTATCTGAGAGATAGACCAGCTTGGTGTTTAGAGCCAAGACTGTAGCTGCCAGATGGCCTGGGTTGGAATCCTTGCTCTGCCCACATCAGTTTTGTGACCCTGGGCAAGTGACTTAATTTTTCCCCTTCAATTTCTTCATTAATGATATGGAGATAATCATAGTACCTACCTCATAGCTATGTTGCAAGGGTTAAATTAATTAATACAGGTAAAATGTTTGCAACAGTGTAATACTGAGCAAGAACTATGTAAATATTTGTAAGCAAAAATGTAAGTAAAACTTCTACATATTATCTGGTGCTAGTGATATTAAGCTTGAAATGCTCACAGGCATACATGTAAGAGTAAAGAAAAGAACAAAAGAAGGGAGACCGGTAGATAGCACTGGGGTGATAGAGAGAAGAACAGTAGGAAATACATTCCTTAGGAGATTTAAAGAAGAAATCTCTCTCTTGGAAGATCCAGTATTTTATCAGGTATAAAGAATGCAAGAGACAAACGTAATTTTTCTTTGCTTTATTCTTTGAGCACTACTGAGTTTTTCAGGAATGCTGCTGCAATCATTTCTGTTATTTTTAGTATTGTCATTGCTATCATCAATATTTTAATCGGTTATATTAAACTTTGTTTTTGGCAGTCTACTATATCATTTAAATACAGTGGTCTAACATCAGGACCCAGAGGTTTTGAATGATAGTTCTTTATTGAAGTCTGGATGAGACTGTTATGGGTGTGTGTGTGTGTATGTGTGTGTGCGTGTGTGCGTGCATGTGTGTGCTCAGATACTTCAGTTGTGTCCTACTCTTTATGACCCCATGGATGTGCCAGCCTCCTCTGTCCATGGGATTCTACAGGCGAGAATACTGGAGTGGGCTGCCATGCCCTCCTCCAGGGGATCTTCATGACTCAGGGATTGAATCTGCATCTCCTTTGTCTCCTGCCTTGCAAGCAGATTCTTTACCTGCTGAGCTCCAGTATGTCTATTGTTGAGTTCTCTGACTGAAGCAGGAAAATGGAAACATTCATAGAATTGAAAGGACAGCACAGAATCTGGCAGCAACAGCTCCTAAATCCTGGAGAGAGTGGTCTCATTGCTTCAGGGCGGGATGAGCAAGGTCATGTTATTATCAAATTTCCAGTCATCATGTCAAATTTTAAAAAGTCAACAACAAAGAACCCAAGAAGTTCAAATGTTAGAAAAATAAAAAGACACAGAAGAAAAGAGGTGTGGGCATTGGAATGAGGTAGAACTGTATTCAGACTCTGGGATTGATTATATGAGCCTTGTTAAGCTCTCAGAACCTGTCTCTGAAATGGGACTGATACCTCCTCATAGAGTCTCAGGTGGTAAAGAATCTGCCTGCAATGCAGGAGACCCTGGTTCTATTCCAGGGTTGGGAAGATCCCCTAAAAAAGGGAAAGGCTACCCACTCCAGTATTCTGACCTCGAAAATTCACAGTCCATGGACTTGCAAAGAGTCGGACTCACACAGCGACTTTCACTTTCACTTTTTTCATATAGTCAGAGTAAGGATTAAATGAAATCATTTATGTCAAAGCAGCTGTTCTTAGTGGCACTCGGTGTAGGCATTTTCCTTTCCCCTCCGATTCACTGGACTATCTTTGTCATGGAGATCATGCCTTTTTAAAGTACATCTCCAACATCCCACACAGTGTCTGACATACAGCAGATCTTAAATATATATTTATTCAGTGTTGAATGAATGATGGTCTAACTATATCCATTAATTTATCAACCATTAATTGAATAACCATTCTATGTTAGTTACTATGCTAAGAACTTTGGAAACAGGGATGGACGTGATGTGGTCTCCTCCCCACAGGGTCTTTTAGATTGGAAAGAGAGAATCTACATGGTCATGAGTGCATTGTAGAGCCTGTACAAAACACTGTGGGTGCATGAATGAGGAAGCACTCTGCTAAAACGGGGAATCTGTTTAACAGAAGGTGACATATTTGAGCTAAGCCCACCAAGTAGACATACAAGGGGGAGGGCACGCTATACTCTCTGGAGCCGCAGTGGCTTTGGGAAGAGGATTGAGGTAGGATTCTAAAGATCTTAGGATAGAAAAATAAGAGAATGTTGGGACTGACTGGGTGTAAAGTCTAGAGAAATCCGGTTGTGGTTTGAACTGTATAAAGGGATTCTTCTATACTTTAAGAATGATGGAAAATATTTTATATTGAAGACTTTCTAATTTAATTATGAAGATTGTGTTTTAGTGCCTGAAAACAACCACTGTAACCTTTTCTGTATTAAATGTGTATGAATATGAGAAAACACAGTGGTTTTAAGATGAGGGCAAGGAGATGGCATGATGAAGGAGAAAAAGCGCAGAAAAGTGTTTTCCTCAGTCCTAGGAGCTGAGTGGTTTTTGCATGAATCTCTTGTGTTGTTTAGGGCTACTTTCCTCTTAATTTTCCTTTGGTTCTTTTTTTTTTTTTTGGGGTG
>NW_011495078.1:13913680-13925368 GCF_000754665.1 Bison bison bison | reverse complement strand
GTTATTGTTACCATCTTTCTAAATTCCATATATATGCGTTAGTATACTGTATTTATGTTTTTCCTTCTGGCTTACTTCACTCTGTATAAAGCTCATGTTTTTATAGAGTAACGTGGTCCACACTACTCTCAACTTTGATCATTTAATTTTTGGATTTTTCCATCCATCTCCTTTTTCTACCTACAGTTGTTTAATTGGGAGTAATAATCAATGACTAGCCTCTCTGTCAGAGAGTAGTCATAGAGAGGGGAGCTAAATTTTTGTTTCCTGTTTATTAGTTCCAATAACATTTATATTACAGTATAAAGGTTAAGCTGATGGCTGTATTAAACCATGATTTGGATATGTAGCGATATTTTCCATAATATTATCATCTATGTGGTGCCTTCTAGCGATATTATCCATATTTCCATAATATTTGGATATGCAGTGATATTATCCATACTTCCATAATATTATCATCTAGTGGTGCCTTCACTTGGTGATGGCTATATTATATTGCCTCCATCTGAGCCCTCTACATACATGAAAAGAGTCAAGAATCTGAGCCTTTTATTTTTTTAAAAAATATTTTATTTATTTATTTAGTTGTGCCAGGTCTTAGTTGCAGCACGAGGGATCTAGTTTCCCGACCAGAGATCGAACCTGGGCACCTGGCACTGGGACCGTGGAAAAACCAAAGCAGATCCTTTACTACTACTATGTGTGAATATTCTTTGATGTTCTTATTTAAATCACTTGATTGCTACTTTGCTAGGATCTCAGCTTGAATGACTTTTTAAATATTTTCTTTTCATTGAGTGAATTCTCTAAGACTTTAGTCTGTTTGCCTCTTATTTTAATCCCATTTACAATGGGTGATGTCCTGGGTTTTACAGTAAAAGCAAATGGGATTTAATTGTAAGAAAAGAAATTCACATATTTGGGCATATTATGATGTCTTGAAGTTTGTTTGATTTAACAAATTCATTACTTTCAAAATATCTTTGAGTTGTGTATCCAAAAAATTTTATATTCAGTTTCACAGAAATTTGTTAGTAAATACCAATAAGTTTTAATAAAATATAGCAGAAATTGATTCTTTGTTTAGTAGTTGGAAAGCTAATATAAACACTTTATAGTAGTGCATTTTACGTATATATTTGTAAGTAACGGTAGGCTTCAAATGGGGCTAAAATAGGCTATAGGAGAGTGCCAGTTGAAGAAAAAGTGATAGGGCCTGTGAATGAAAAAAGAACGTGGGGTATATGCTACTGTTTTTAAAATGTTAGTAAATATCCTTAATACATTTTTTCTGTATGAAATGTGCACAAATAAAAGAAAACACAGTGGTTCTAAGTTGAGGGCAAGGAGATGGCATGGGGAAGTGGAAAAAGCACAGAAGGGTGTTTTCCTGAGCTCTGGCAGCTGAATGGTTTTGCACGAGTTGCTCAAGTTGTTAAGGACTACCTTTCTTGTCTGTGAAACCAGGAGAATGAAATAGTTCAATTCTGAGGTCTTTAGAAATGTTGTTCTTCGAAGCTCAGTAAATGGTGTGGAGATAGAAATATGTAGAGGCTGTGGATCTATAGGGAAAACCTGTCCTTGGGGTTTTTCAATGTTGAAATAAAGAGGGGTTTTTTGGTACTAGACTCATGCACTTCAGCCAGGGCTGGTGAACATGTGAGAAATTTACACCAAGTACACAGGACACCTGAACCAAATTTCTCATAGAAGAAATCGAGAGAAGGATCAACTGCATTTATGAAGCTTTATTGGAAGTCCTAAAATCATCTTAAAAAGTAAGTGTACTTAACCATGACAGTGGGGAGATTTATCCCTTGTGGTGTTTATTTGGGGTGAGTGCAGGTCATCAGAACAGCGAAGCACAGCTGTAATCCAAGCATGTTTTAGAAGTAAGATGTCAGCATCACAACTAGCTACCTGCGTTCCCAGGACATTAGGGCCGTTTAACTGTTTGACTCTACTGAGTGAAGGTGACGGAGAAAAAGGTAAGTTTTTAGTTGCTGAAAAATAGAAATAAAAGTAGGATGAACAGAAGGCAAATGTCTTTTGTTTTGTTTTGTTTTAATTCTTGGGGGCAGAGGGACTTTTTGTCTTAATCTGGAATTTTGGGCTTAACAGTCAGATAGAGGCTTTTAAGTGCCTGCTGCTACTGCTTCAGTTCAGTTCAGTTGCTCAGTCGTGTCCGACTCTTTGCGACCCCATGAATCGCAGTATGCCAGGCCTCCCTGTCCATGACCAACTCCTAGAGTTCACTCAGACTCACGTCCATTGAGTCACTACTGCTAAGTCCCTTCAACTGTGTCCGACTCTGTGCAACCCCATGGACTGTAGCCCAGCAGGCTTTTCTGTCCATAGGGTTCTTCAGTCAAGAATACTGGAGTGGGTTGACATTTCCTTCTACATTTAAATGTCTGGTGAAGTCTGAAACTCATGAGGATTCTAGTTACATATTTCTGCCTCTGTGGCTTGTGACTGAGGGTAACAGGTTATTTGTTTGTGAAAAATCAAGGAAATTATGACCAAACCTTGGTTATAATTGTTCCTTACACAGTAAGTAATTTGGTTCTTAACCACATTAAAGAAATGAAAAATCAGGCAACAAAGAATACAAGAAAAGATTCTCGGCAAGCAGTGTCTGCAGACTGGCCAGCAGGATGGTCAGTTATGTGTTCCTTTACCCATCGTGGGTTTTGCTAAGTCACTTCAGTCATGTCCGACTCTCTGCGACCCCATAGACAGCAGTCCACCAGGCTCCCCTGTCCCTGGGATTCTCCAGGCAAGAACACTGGAGTGGTTTGCCATTTCCTTCTCCAATGCATGAAAGTGAAAAGTGAAAGTGAAGTCGCTCAGTTGAGTCGGACTCTTTGCGACCCCATGGACTGCAGCCTACCAGGCTTCTCCATCCATGGGATTTTCCTGGCAAGAGTACTGGAGTGGGGTGCCATCGCCTTCTCCGATCAGAGCAGAAATGTTACCTTCTCCAGCCCACTTACTACTGTACCATGCATAGACCAGAGAGTTGGGAGGGTCTCTTTTTCTTCAACTTTCAAGAAAGAATACTTCTGAAAATCAGTAGAACTAGTGAGAATTGAAATCTGCAATTAACTCAAAATAGGTCCCATGGTATTATTGTTTTTTTAAACATTTGAGTATAGAAACTTTTTTGTGTATTAGCTCCCTGCATTTATTTATATTATTAAATATGAATGTCTACCAGTATTTTTAACCTGTTCTATACCTCAGATCTCTGTATTGGTCTATAGAAGCCTGCAGTGACTTCTCAGAATAATGTTTTCAAATACATAAAATAAGCTACAGAGGATAACAAAAGAAATCCTTATGTACTGAAAAATTATTTTCAAAATTGTACAAAGTGAGCAACTAAATTTAATAATACTGAAGTGAATATTTGAAAGTTGCTAAGAGAGTAGATCTTAAAGTTCTCATCACATGGAAATAATTTGTGATTAGGTGTAGTGATGGATGTTAACTAGATATAACTTTTATCTATATAAACATATCAAATCATTATATTGTACACCCAAAACAAGTTACATGCCAATTATACCTTAACAAAATGTAAATTTAAAAATTATTTTTATACCTGTGGCTGATTCATTTTGATATTTGGCAAAACTAATACAATTTTGTAAAGTTTAAAAATAAAAAAATTATTTTTATAAATTATTAAATTCTAAAAAAAAGCTAAGCTAAAAAAAGCTTAAAAAATTATACAAAATAAAAATATGTTATGGGGTAGATGTCTTTTAAGTACCATGAATTTGAAATAATGATGAATATAATTGGTATTGTGAGACAGATGTTACAACCTAATGTGTGATGAAAATGTATGCAAATTCTACAGGTGACTCAGCCACAGGATTGACTAATACTGTGCTGATGTGTTGTCTATATTCATAATTGAAAGAAATGTTAAATTTTCACTGGAGGTAGAGAAAAAGATGTTTTTCCCCCCTGTCCAAACCAGTGTACTTCCTGGTTTCCATCCCTGTACCCCTTGAGAGTTTAAGGACCTCAGGTTCAGAATTGTTTGTCTAGAAGTTTCCCCAGTCCACACTCTACAGTTGACTTAACTTTCACAGAGAAAGGCAAAATGGATACAAATCCCCACATTAATAAAATAAGTGGAAAATAAATCAATTCTTTAATATATAACCAGAATACTAGATCCTGATAGAAAATGTTGATGTTTGGTATACCTGTCTTCTCCTAGCTTTCTCCTTAAGATATAAGACTATTAATATATCTCAGGTTATTAAAAAAAAACTGTGAGCTTTCAGGAAATGAGGATTACTTTTTGTACATTTGTTGGCTAGTTCTTAATATTTAATGAATCACAAAAGACTTGATGTAGATTATAGATGGCAGGAGCCAAGATCAGACATTAACTACATGGAATCAACTATTGGCTTACAAACCACAGATCTGGACAACAGAGCAGCCACTGACCCAGGGCCATGTCTGGATATTTCATTCTTTTTTTTTTTTTTTAAGATTGTTTGATGTGGACCATTTTTAAAGTGTTTATTGAATTCGTTACAATATTGTAACAAAAAAATAACAAAATGTAACCAAAAATTCTGTTTTACAATTTGTTATTTTTGGCCCTGAGGCATGTGGGGTCTTAGCTGCCTGACCAAGATTGGAACCCATACCCACTGCATTGGAAAGAGAAGTCTTAACCACTGAGCTGCCAGGGAAGTCCCTGGATATTTCATTATGACTTACAGTATTGCCTTGTTGAAGACATTCCCAAGAGGAAAAACAGCTTCTTTGACAAAGAGCTCATAGTTAGTGAGGGGTCAGGGAATTCACTGTGGTGACAGCCACATTTCAGGGCTCAGGATGGAGCCTGGTTTCCCGAGGAATGGAAACCACTTTGTGGGTCACCTCATGAGGCTGGGAGCCTGCCAGGGTAGAATATACATCTTCCTCCTCCTCCTCACCTCTAGCTGGATGTTGGGAAGTTAGTGGCTTCATCTAGGTGATCAGATGGGATGTAGATGAGCGGACATCATACCTGGAACACAAAGTATGTGTTTTATGATAATTTTTTAAAACCTCAAATAATGCAGTTTCTCCTAGTAAAAAATGTTAGGAATCATCTTCCACATTCATACAGATATCACTATGGCTCCATGGACTGCAAATATTGGAAGAGGTGTGGAGATGAGGAGATGGATGAAGTCTCCAGAATAAAGATCATGGAAGGAAATGGTGCCTTTTGTTCATGCACAGCCATTTTTTAAAACTCACAACAGAAAGGAGCTCCAAAGGCTGTACATCAAAGTGCCAGCTTCTCCCTAGTTACCAAAACCCCTCAGATTCTTAGGGAAGTGTTTCAAATAGTCCTAGCTTGTCCACTGCTGCTGCTAAATCTCTTCAATCATATCCGACTCTGTGCGACCCCATAGACAGCAGCCCACCAGGCTCCCCTGTCCCTGGGATTCTCCAGGCAAGAATAGCTTGTCCACACCTGAGGGATAATTCACATGGCGCATGGACCACAACCATTTAGATTACTTCTGTTTCTGGCCCCAACAAATAATGAATGACTGGTCTCTCTTTAAAGATGCCCTGCCTATAAAGTAGAGCTTGACCCTCCTAGATGGCTGGCAACAGAAAGTAAACTGATGGACTCTGAGCTCACACCTATGGAACTCCAGTTCAAGCCCTTTTCTCAGCTTTAATTTAGAGTACAGTGAAGTGAGCTCTGGGGAGATGAGAGGCATTCCAGTTCTCCAAAGCTACCCAGTGTCACCATGGGTTATTTCTAAAAGGTGAAGTTATAAGGCTTAGTTTGCACAGCTTCAAAAAAAAATATTTGCAAGTGTTACAAGTTGACATTTCAAAATGCTGAAATTTGAAAATAACTTTTAAGAAGTTCTAATTAAGCAATAATAAGTGAGAATTGACATTTTCCACTATTCACTGAGAAGTTACTTAGCTAATAACCCCCTCTTTTCAAGTTCCCAACCCAAAGCCACTATATAAATATAGAATGGCATTGTGGTGCTGGGTAGGAAACTGGGGTCTCAACATCTAACCTATTCCCTTTCCTCTCTCAGTCCCCCTGCAAATCACTATTGATATCACCCTAAATAGAAAAAAAAAGTTTACTGTTGCTTGGAAATTTTGAATAGAAATTGACTTTCTTTCAACAATTCTAATTAGCGCACCATAACACTACTGACTCTAATTCACTTAGGGTTCCTTGAAACACTCCAGATACTTTTATATAGCATGCAGTGTGAAAAATTCTACCTAGGAATCTTAAGAATTACAAACACATAGACTGATCCAAAAGTAGAGATTTCTGATGGAATGATTAAGATTATGGGGAACTTGCAGACATGCTGTCTTGGAGGAAAGATCCAGGGAAAGGACCAGGGTGATCTTCCTCCAACTTTGCCCAGGGCAGAGCCAGCTGAGCTTGTTGCCATGGTTCTTTCATTCTCAAGGAGCGTCTTCACGTGGCTGATGGGATAGATGGTCATCCCATTTAATCGTTCAGTGAATTCTATGGTTTCTCAAGATACAGTAGAAGGAGAACTGAAGTAGAATCAAACTATCTGGCTTCCAGTCTCTACTGAGGAACATGAGGCAGTTTCCTTAACTTCTCAGTGGCATTTTCTTTATCTCTAAAATGGAGGTAAAAATCCCTACTTCACAGAATAGTATGGAAATTTACAAAATAAGCATGTTTTAGAGAATACCACAGTACTGTTCGGCTAATATTGGACATTAAGTATTTTAGTTTGGTTGATCTGAATCTACTGCCAATTACTGGGGCTCATGGCACTCATTCTTTTTTTTTTTAAGGCACTCATATGTTGATTCATCTGATATTCTAGAGAAAATATAAGTTGTTAATTCTTATTCTTTGGACAGAGTTCCTGGTTGTTTAATTTACACAGCTTAGGACTGGAGACTCAAGTTTCCAGTCTGCTCTATTTCCCTGTTTGACTAAAGGCACATCACTTGAGATTTCTAAGATCTTTCTCAGTTTCAATAGTTATGAGGATTGGCTAAAATGGATACTCTATAACTAGCATATTTGACCTCAGATTTTGATTAGGCTTTCATTCATTCAACAAATATTTATTGTATGTCTGTTCGATAGATGTCTAACTGACACCCACATTTCCATTACTGATAAATCAGAAGTGAACAAAATAAGTACGGCGCCTTCCTCAAAGGAATTGTCAGTCTCACTTCCTGAGTTGTGTTTTCTAAGCATTCCTGATAGACAGGCATCTCTCTTCTTATCCATCAACAGGGTATCTTAGATTTCTTCATCTAATCCTATATAACATTTTTGAAATCTTTAAATCTAACTAAACCTCCTCTGGTTTCTACTTAAGTGTTTTCCTTTCTGCTTTTTCCTCAGCAAGAAAGAAGAAAATCTGCCCTTCTGACTACCTGAATATCTTTATGTTAGTAAAAATCTGTCGGGCTTTGTCAATGCTCTGCACTGTGTAATACCATGGGATTGGCTCTAGTACCATGATGAACTCAACTATTAGGTTGCATCTCTTAATTTTCTTCATGCTAATATAAGCAGTTTTGTAAAATTCAGAGTATGAGACTGATTTTGTGAATGCTGTATTGTAACATTTGCAAGACGGTTCCAGTTGAGGTGAGAACTTGTGTAGGCTGAAGCATCAAAAATTGAATGTGTGTGTGTAACTCTGCTAGGAGATTGGTTACTTTTGCAGTGATTGTGTGAGGACCTTACTTACAGGAAGGAAGGGAGATACAGCAGATTCTGGGTATTTAGGCCATGAAAGAGCCCAAAGGAATGGGACAGTTTGGGAAAAGAGAGAAAATCAGGCTTTGAGAGAGTAACCAGGTAGAGTTGGGTTCTTACCATTCACCTAAGATCACAGTCTAGTTGCCCTTGGCTGCAGTTTGATAAATTGCTGGGAGGAAGGGACCATGTGCAGGGAGTCAGAGACCAAGAAGGCTTATCAAGTGATTCTCTGAGTGGCTGAGGTAGTTGATTAGAGCAGAGGAGGTAGACACAACAAAAGATAAAATCTAACATAGCTACATTTTGAACTGCCAAGAATTACCTTCATTTATCAGACTGCAGAGGACATCAGATCATCTCACTTATCTTCTTGCTTCTTGGCAAAATTGCACATTAGTGAATCTGGAAGGAGGTGTGTCTCACATATCAAATGACTTTAGAACAAAAGCTGAGCTAGAGTTAAAGACAACTTTCCTTTGGGTCTAGTATTTCTGATGCTATTTTGTCAATTCCTTCCTGGTGCTACTTCAAGGAAATAGACACAATTTTTCTATTACAGATTATTTAAATAATTGCAGAGATGTACATTTCTGAACAGGCAGGTACAAATGTTTCATGAAAAGAGACATAATGACTCCCCCCTTCCCCATATTTGGGTTAACAAGATATCCATGCTTCTCAGTTGTATGCATGAGGCAGTCACATTTTATGTGAGGAATAGGTTCATAAAGACATTGCATTGTTTGAAACACACATAATTCAAAACTAATTTTCCTATTGTAATAAATTGTAATGGAGGGGATGCGTTCCCAGACTTCATAAATCTACCACATTTCTAGTGTAATTTTACTTTTAAATATACTTTTTATGTATATCAAATAACATAAAAATAACACATGCATAAATAAACCTTGACCCTTTTCATAGCTTTTAATCACATTTAATTTCACTCCATGGTGTTTGATTTGAGGGGTGCATTTAACAGCCTCACCATTCAATGCATGATACTGTTATGGGATATAAAACCAATTATAAGTTATAATATCACTGAACAGTGAAAGAATAGGACAATAGTCACAAAATAAATCCAGGAATGTTCCCAGGCTTTAAAGCCAAGTGTGGTACACAGGGTACTTTTATTTCTGATATTTCTGCTTACCAGCCAAAGGACCGCTGGCTTGTTGGAATGAAAGAAATGCTGTTTGTGGTCAGTCTGCTCAGCTGGAGCTTTGAAGGGACATGTTTCATGGATGACTTTTAAAGTGTGTATGTGTGTGTGTGTGTGTGTGTGTGTGTAGGGTTGTATTACTTCAAAAATTTGTGTTATATATAATATAAAATATGTACTATTAGTATGTATAGTGTAAAAACTAAATCATGAATTTCAAGTTGGTATATTTCAGTTTTGTGTAAGAGAGAATGTCATATCTCTATACAGTAATGGCTATCATGATTACTGATGTAATTTTAGAAATGATTTATTATGTCCCTCCACACCCCCCAATATCCACATGTTAATGTCCTACCCACCATGTGATATTGGAAAGAGGGGCTTTAAGAAGGTGATTAAGATTAAATGAGATTTTGAGGGTGAAGCCATGACCCAATGGACAGGGCTGGCTTCCTTATAAAAGAGGATGAGATACCAGAGATCTCTCTCTTTCTCTACTTGTGCACAAAGAAGAGGTTATATGAGCCCATGGTGAGAAGGTGGCTGCCTACAAGCCAAGAGGCCTCAAAATGAAACTTACCTTCCAGCACTTGATCTTGGACTTTCCAGCCTCCTGAACTGTGAGAAGTAAATTTCTGGTTGATGGTATTTTGTGATGGCAGTCCAAGCAGACCAATATACATATCATATCATCCTTTAACACTGAATATTTTTAAGTTATTTGTTCAGTTTTAATTTTTCTAACTTATAAATAATTAATACTTATATAGATTTGATTGTCTTTTTTCATATAAAACCTATTTTTGGTCTAATTTAAAAAGTTGAATTATGAATTTTGTCTTCATTTCTGGGAACTTAACTATTCATGTTTGCTGAATTTAGCGTTATGAGAATTCATCCAGTTATTCATTTAGAAATATGCTCGGAGGATGGAAGAAACTGAGGTAGGCACCTGGCAAGGGGAAGATGAAGACGTGGTCTCTGTCTTCACCAGAATTATCTGCTGGGCAACAGGGAAAAGAAATGCAGACATAAAAGCACAGTAAGTCAGACCACGGTGACTGGCAGGAAAGGAAGTCTGGACAGAATGAAGCTAAATAACAGGCTCTGTCTCTTTGAGGTCTCTCCCTATCAACTTTTCAGCCATTTGCCAGGACCCAAATCTTTCCTTCCTCAGAGTTCACTCATGTTTTTCCTTGCCCTAGAATTCTCTTCATCCATTCCAGTGCTAGAGCTCAACTCAAATATTACTTCCTTTTGGGCATTTCCTTGAAACCCCAGTTATGGAAGAGTCTTCCAGTTCTGGGCTAATATGTACTTATATTTCTGGTACTTATCACAGTTACTTGTGGTGTTTTGGTAAATGTTTAACAACCAGCTCTGTTAGATAGGAGATACTTTGATTTGTAGTGTTTGCTCATTTCAGTGATGTAAATATTCTCAGTTCAGTGGTATCAAGCTACCACTGTGATGTCATGGCAAGTTGAGAAGTTGAGTTGAGAAGGTGTACAGTAGCAAGTCATGATGTAGAATTTCCACCATAAAGGTGAAAATACATATTTAAGTAGTTTCAAGAGTGTAGAAAACAGTAAATTAGTTAGAGCATGGTGAGCTTAAGGTATTTATTCCTTTTGTTTTTCATAGAATTAATTGAAAATTTATATGGTTTCATTTTTAATATTGCCTGTTTAATGACTGGCTTGCACAATTCTAAAAATTCAGTCAAGAGCTCTGACAACCTGCACACCTTAACATTACATAATTATGAATGTGGTCAGTTGTTGCATGACTGTCTTCATGAGAATGTAAGCGTGTAAAGGCAGGGACTGTATTTGCCTTTCCCTATCATGACATCCTGGAATCTGAAGTCAAGTGGGCCTTAGAAAGCATCACTACGAACAAAGCTAGTGGAGGTGATGGAATTCCAGTTGAGCTATTCCAAATCCTGAAAGATGATGCTGTGAAAGTGCTGCACTCAATATGCCAGCAAATTTGGAAAACTCAGCAGTGGCCACAGGACTGGAAAAGCTCAGTTTTCATTCCAATCCCAAGAAAGGCAATGCCAAAGAATGCTCAAACTACCGCACAATTGCACTCATCTCACATGCTAGTAAAGTAATGCTCAAAATTCTCCAAGCCAGGCTTCAGCAATATGGGAACCGTGAACTTCCTGATGTTCAAGCTGGTTTTAGAAAAGGCAGAGGAACCAGAGATCAAATTGCCAACATCTGCTGGATCATGGAAAAAGCAAGAGAGTTCCAGAAAAGCATCTATTTCTGCTTTATTGACTATGCCAAAGCCTTTGACTGTGTGGATCACAAGAAACTGTGGAAAATTCTGAAAGAGATGGGAATACCAGACCACCTGATCTGCCTCTTGAGAAATCTGTATGCAGGTCAGGAAGCAACAGTTAGAACTGGACATGGAACAACAGACTGGTTCCAAATAGGAAAAGGAGTTCGTCAAGGCTGTATACTGTCACCCTGTGTATTTAACTTATATGCAGAGTACATCATGAGAAACACTGGACTGGAAGAAACACAAGCTGGAATCAAGATTGCTTGGAGAAATATCAATAACCTCAGATATGCAGACAACACCACCCTTATGGCATGGATTCTATAGGAGAGGGAGAAGGTGGGAAGATTTGGGAGAATGGCATTGAAACGTGTAAAATATCATGTATGAAACGAGATGCCAGTCCAGGTTCGATGCACGATACTGGATGCTTGGGGCT
>NW_011495078.1:13894377-13913064 GCF_000754665.1 Bison bison bison | reverse complement strand
GACTCGATGGACGTGAGTCTGAGTGAACTCCGGGAGTTGGTGATGGACAGGGAGGCCTGGTGTGCTGCAGTTCGTGGGGTCGCAAGGAGTCGGACACGACTGAGCGACTGATCTGATCTGATCTGATCTGATCACTCATTTGCAGTAGGGACAACAAAACCCACCTAGTTATCCAAATAGGAAGGCCTTACACAAGGAACTAGAGGCTTACCACACCTTGGAAAGGAAACAGATGGTTGGGTGCAGTTGACTTTCAGGAACCAAAAAGAAACTGTCTCTGCTTCTCCCAGTCTCAATGGGAACTGCTACTGCTGATCTTAGAGGTTCTCAGAAACTAGCCTTTGCCCGTGAGTCTTCCTGCAGCTGCCACCAGAGATGTCCACATCTCTTGTGAGCATCTGCTATTGGATGACTCTAACCTAGTACCATGCTGGGAAGGGCTGAAGAGTCTGGCTCAGAGGCTGTTGTCTGCAATGCAGAGAATCCACAGAAAGGAGCAGAGAGGGTTTCAAGTTGCTCTCTCTCTCTCTTGCTCACTGCATACACCAGCACCTAGAATATTCTCTTAAGCATAGGAGCTATTCAGTATGTGTTAGTTAAATGATTGACTCCTAGGTGTTGAAAGTATATAACACAACCATGATAAAGAGTACTCAACTTTACAGCAGAGGTTTTATTTGGGCATTGCATTCAATTCAATTATCCTCCCTAGTACCTGTAGCATTCAGATAAACCAACTTATGAAATAGTACTCTGAAAGTTAATGTATAACTTACTTGCTTGAAATTTAAAACATATTTCTGCCTATAAATGGTGTTGAGGTCTCTAGACTGGTCCATGAAAGCCCATTTCACCCATAATGTTGCTGAAATGTAACAGCGATAATATAATAGCTCACTATCTTATAGAATATTCTGCAAGAAAATGTACTTCAAGTTCCAGTTGTGGTTCCAAACCCACATTTTCTGCTTTTGCATCTCTGGCAAGAATTATAGAAATTCCTCCTCTCCAATTCCTGTTTAAACTTTAAGTAACAGGAATAGGAACATATTTAGTCATGATAAGGAAAGTTAAGTTCTGAGTTCCCTAGTAGTTGGAGACAGAAATTCAGTGTAGGGAGGGAGTTCTACTGGCTATAATGAAAAATAAATTCTATCTAAGAGACTTTACATACAATCTATGATACTATTAAAGCAACTGTTTTATGTTAGTATTTTCTGTATTATGCTTGTTTAATTAAAATCAGAGTTTTCACTGCAAAAGAATATAAGCTATACAGTTAAACTTAAATTGGAAGAATAAGCTATGTCAAATTTGCATAGGGATTTTCTATAGTAGGTCTTACCAGATGAGTGAACCATACCTTGGGGACATTAACTCTGGCAGTTCTTAAAAGAATCAGTTAATAAATTACTGGTACAATGAACTAAAAGATACTCTAAAGAATACTAAAAAGTGCTTTAAGTTTCTGGGGGCAGGGATCATGTCTTAATCACTGTGTTATCCTTCAACAATTAGCACTGTGTTTAACTAACTGACATCCCATGATTGTCAAATAAAATAGTGCACATTGTCGAAGAGATGCATTTAGACAAGGAAGCACAAATAAAAATAATCTGGTCTAATCTCAGGACTCACATAACAAACCATTAGAAAAAATGAGTAAGAATTATAGATTTACAAATAGGAAAGCTGATATACAGTAAGGACAGAGTTAGAGTTTGGATCTATTGTAATCAATACTCTTCACCAAATAATTTGCATTCTTGGCCCCAAGCTATGAGGTGCAGCTGTGACCAGCTCTGGCCAATGAGTTGTTAGGAGACATGATACTTTTAGTCTGGAGCATTTAATTGCTAGTTTAAGATACTAGACATTTCTTTTCCTTCTACTATGTCGTGTTCCGGAGAGTGATCATTGTGTCGGTCTGAGTCTCTGTGATGGATGGATAAAATGAGTGAGAAGTACATAATGTGACCACACAATTTTTCATTCAAACCAGATCACTGTTGACACTTAGAAGAGGCTTTGTTAATAATTTGGCTGAGGCAAGACACATAAACCAGGACTGGTTTAAGCAAACGAAGACACATGATCACATACAACTAATTCTCTGTTATCTTCAGCTCCTGAGATTGGGGTTCTTTGTTCTGCAGCATAACCTCCTATTTAGATTGATACATGGAGTCAGTGCCAGAACTGAAAATGATATTCTTATTTTTAATTTATTGCCTTTAAGTGAGTATATATGTATTATTTGGATTGCACGTCTCAGAAACTCAAACTCACTGAGGCAAAGCAAAGGAATTTTGTAGCATTTGGAATCCAAGAAAAGCTAAAAAATAAAACAGTTCTAGGCCACAGATGGAGCTGAGCATCAGCCACAACCAGAGTGGAGTGGGATGGAATGCTGTCAGGCCCTTCACATCTACCTTCTGTTTCTACTTCTATTTTTGTGGGGCCTACCTGCTTTTCACTAAGGCCAAATTTCCTCCATAGCAGGGCAAACCATGGCCGCCAGCAGCTCCTAAATCTAAATCTGACTCTGTGTGTGTTAGTCATTCAATCCTGTCTGACTCTTTGTGACTGCATGGACTGTAGCTCACCGGGCTCTGCTGTCCATGGGATTCTCCAGGCAAGAATACTGGAGTAGGTAGCCATTGCCTTCTCCCAAATCTGACTGCTTCCATCATTAAGAATGACAGACTTATAGATGTTCTTTGAATCCAGTTTCAAAAATCCCAGGCAAGGATTTCCATTTGGCTCAGATTTGGAATGGAGAAGGCAATGGCACCCCACTCCAGTACTCTTTCCTGGAAAATCCCATGGATGGAGGAGCCTGGTGGGCTGTAGTCCATGGGGTCGCTGTGGGTCGGACATGACTGAGCGACTTCACTTTGACTTTTCACTTTCATGCATTGGAGAAGGAAATGGCAACCCACTCCGGTGTTCTTGCCTGGAGAATCCCAAGGATGGGGGAGCCTGGTGGGCTGCCCTCTATGGGGTCGCACAGGGTCAGACACAACTGAAGCAACTTAGCAGCAGCAGCAGCAGATTTGGAAAGATGTCAACTTCTTAATCAGCTGGCTGAGACCAGGAGATTGGGTCATAATATAGACCAGGGCAGTATCCCTGGAACTACATTGGGGCAAGGAGAAGAATAGCTTTGAGGAGAAGAGTAGGGTGCTAGCAAGACAAAACACACTAGATATTTACTTCATATGTACTCATGGAACTGGATGGAAACCATTGGGAAGTCATGTGGTTAGAGCCTCCCTATAGTTATTGCTGAAATTTTTTTGAAAAAGTAATGTTGACATTTCTTTCCCCACTCCCCAGGTCTCTTTTGTGACTCCTTTTAGATAAAAACCTCATATTTGAAAATAGCTGGATGGAAAAATGAGCTGTGAAGCCAAGAGACTGAGTAAAGTCAACTGACCCACCTGGGCATTGAACCAGAAATTCTGCTCTTTGTAGAGTTACATTCTAGTCAACCAAGCTGAGCGGTGGGAACATAAATGACATAATGACATTCAAAGTGACGTTTTAAAGCTGATATTAAATGTCCATCTGCAATTAGTTACCTTAGTCCTTAAAAAAAAAAAAAACACTAAAGAATTAGACTACATCATCTTAAGTCAGCCTTCAAAGGTCAAATTGTGGGGTTTATGATTCAGCTGAAGCTCCAGCACTAGGTTTAAGACCTACTATTCTCTTCTGCCTCATATGAGCAGTGAAATTTGTGTTTTCAATGTAAACTTGAGGGGTATAGTAGAAAGACTATTCCCAACAAAGTTACCAGCCAAGGTCTCCTGTAGCTCTGAAGGTACCTATGATTAAGGTCTGTGTCTTGATGAAAATAATTGCTTTAATTTGCTATTAAACAGGCTTTGGGGTCAGCATGACAATGGGTTTCTCTCTGTGTTTGATTTAGTGGAAGCAGTTAATGATTTTGTTTTTATTATCTTTACCCCCTGCTTCAGAATTATTTACTTATGCACAAGGAAGGCAACAGATATTTGTTATTATAAAATCAATTTCATGCCTGACTAGACCATCTCTTCCACCTTTGTCATTACTCTTTGAGCTTTGGGTGTTATCTTGGGCTCATTTTTGTTTACACAACTGGATGGCAATGGACCCTACCAATAATTATTTGGGGAATTGGAGTCATACAGCAAAAGACAGTGTATTTTCATTCTCATTTTCAGAGTGTTTTTGTGTATTCATGTTCCCCCATTCCTATTAACATTTCTTTTTTTTCTTATTAACATTACTGATCAACAGAATAATGTTTCTCAAGGAAGAGTATCACATTGTACTTTCTCTAGTTATCTACATGATGTTAAGAATGGATTATATATCTAGAGTAAAAATTATGTAAAAGGACTGCATCCATAAGCTATCATTTTGGTTAAAAGCATTCTTCTTTGAAATCTTTGTTTACTGAAGTCATGTTCCTTTGTTTTCCCTAGCTTTTATGTAAGGCTCAAGGTGACAATCATAGCTTTTCTGAAATGTCAGTAGCTGTGAAGTTAAATAATCTAAATGCCAGTAACATTCTCCTTCTTCTTTTTTTTTTTTTTTTTGTGGTAGTGGTTCTGAATTAATTCCCAAACACACATAAAATTAGATCTGTAAAGTCTCTTTGTGCCTGTTAAACACAGCCTAGATACAGCCTTGTGGATGCGGGGTAGGAGTGAGCTGGCCTGGTTCTGATGGGATCTGCCCACTGGTTCCATCATGCCTTGATGCCCTCAGTTGCTGGCAGGACCCAGAAGAGTAGCCTGTCTAGTACCTACCCTACTCCCAGTTTACAGGCCAGCTGCCAGGAACCATAATGCCACTTTCTAATTCCATCACCTAATTTTCCACTGATTGGCTTTGACCTTCCACATCCAGCAAACATTTATTGAGCATGTACCCAAACCTGCCTGTTTGATGCTTAGCAAATTAAACCTTCATTTTCATATTTAGAAAATGGGACTAATATAAACAGTTACCTTATCTAACTCATAACAGATGTTGTAAGGATTCAAAACAGTAAACCACGTGAAAATGTGTAACTTGTGATAGTTGCCGTGTAGAGGTTAGTTATTTTGTTTCGTTGAATGTACACATCTAGATATATGCTGAAAACTAGTCTCTGTAAACCTGATCAGCTATTTTCTCCTGGAAAATTCTATGGCTCTTCATATTTCCAGGCTCCACACAACTTCAGCCTACCCAGAGAAGCCTTGCTTCAGTAGTTCCAGGGATCTAGCTTCCCCATGAAGTCTCAGTTGAGTTTTATCCTCTGCTTTTGTCTCGTCTGCTGTTATTATAAATTGATTGTAATCAGGGACCATGTGTTAGCCTTTTGGGTACTTCATACCACTTCTGTTATAATGTGGAGCCTCCATTAGGTGCTTAGCAAACACCATCTTTCAAAAAAAACACAAGTCTTCAGATAGGTGACAGATTTTACAAGTGTCCTGGGAAAAGAGTGATGATTAAGTATATTGTGCTAATTAAATGGAATATATGCATTCATTAAAATTACGACTATGATGATTATATATTAACATGAAAATGTCACAGATTCTATTTTAATTCTAAGTGAAGAATATAGAATATAATTAAAATTATATTTATACTACAATTACAGCTATGGAAAAATGTGAATCAAAGCTGGGACAGAATGTGAATATGAAGACAGTTATATTTAGGTGATAGATTAATGGGCAAATTACTTTCTTTTAATACAAGGATGCTATTTTCATAATAACTGAAAAACATATGGTAATAATTTGGATTGTGGTCAACTAAGGAAAAAAAAGTACTCAGTTTCTGGAAATGGAAAACAAAATGAGTTCTATAGACTTCACAAGCCTTCAATGCATGAGCTGATTCTGATAGCCTTTTGCTTTAGCTTTTATCTTGAACAAAAATGAACACTCTTTTAATAAAGGGGATACTTTAAGAACAAGGCTACCATGTCTTTGGAGATCCATCTTGGAATACTGCTACTTATCTAATAAGCTCCAATTTCAATTTCTCCCCAAAAATAGCAATGCCAGTAAGATATGGGAAATTCAAGACCTATGACAGTCTTAATTCCTTAAACTTCTTCTGTTCAAGATCCACATCTTTTGGGGACTCTTGTATCTTGTTTGTGTGACAAGAAACAGTTTCCGGTGTTTGAATCACCATGTTCTTTCCCCACATAACAATGTCCTATGGGGTTTTCATCAGGGAGAAAAAGGCAGCACGCTGGAGTAAGATTTTGCTACGATTATCTCATCATCTCTTTTCATGTGCGGTGCCACTGGCAAAACTCTTTTTTAAAGAAGATTCAGAAAAATGATTGGCACTCGGTAAGTGGTTGATATTGAATAGGAAAAGCCATGAGCTAATTTGAAGTCTTTATATAATGTTCTTTGTTTAAAAAAAAAAAAAAAAACGAAGAGGAAAAAATCCAAAATTAGAATACTAAGAACTAGAGCAGTCTTACACTGTACTGTTTTAATTGGCTGTTGCTCATGAGAAGAATCAATAATTTCTTTTGAAGTTTCACATTGACGGCTTAATTTTGATCAAGTCTTATAATTAATCAACTGTGAATAAAATGAATCAACTGTAATTTTAACCTTAGGTTTTTTAATAGCTACAATGATGTAAGTAATAGGTTATCTAACCTTATTCAAATCCTTGTATATGCTTTAACTGTATTTTGGAGGAGCTACAACTTACCAATTTACTCATGAGTTTCAGCAATCACATTTTCAGTACCTTTGTAGAACATATTTATTGAAATGTTAATGTAATTTTGTGTTTTTCAGGTATTTTACCTGTTTTATCTTAACCATCAAGGAATAGTATAGTGAAAGTGACTGTGACTCAGTTCAGTTCAGTTCAGATCAGTTGCTCAGTCGTGTCTGACTCTTTGCGACCCCATGAATCGCAGCACAGCAGGCCTCCCTGTCCATCACCAACTCCCGGAGTTCACTCAGACTCACGTCCATCGAGTCAGTGATGCCATCCAGCCATCTCATCCTCTGGCGTCCCCTTCTCCTCCTGCCCCCAATCCCTCCTAGCATCAGAGTCTTTTCCAATGAGTCAACTCTTTGCATGAGGTGGCCAAAGTACTGGAGTTTCAGCTTCAGCATCAGTCCTTCCAAAGAAATCCCAGGGCTGATCTCCTTCAGAATGGACTGGTTGGATCTCCTTGCAGTCCAAGGGACTCTCAAGAGTCTTCTCCAACACCACAGTTCAAAAGCATCAATTCTTTGGCGCTCAGCCTTCTTCACAGTCCAACTTTCACATCCATACATGACCACAGGAAAAACCATAGCCTTGACTAGATGAACCTTTGTTGGCAAGTAATGTCTCTGCTTTTGAATATGCTATCTAGGTTGGTCATAACTTTCCTTCCAAGGAGTAAGCATCTTTTAATTTCATGACTGTAGTCACCATCTGCAGTGATTTTGGAGCCCAGAAAAATAAAGTCTGACACTGTTTCCACTGTTTCCCTATCTATTTCCCATGAAGTGATGGGACCAGATGCCATGATCTTCATGACTCAGTCACGTCCAACTCTTTGTGACCCATGGACTGTAGTGGGCCAGGCTCCTCCACCCATCGTATTTTCCAGTCAAGAATACTGGAGTGGGTTGCCGTTTCCTTCTCCAGGAGATCTTCCTGACCCAGGGATTGAACCTGGGTTTCTGCATTACATACAGGCAGACTCTTTACCGTCTGAGCCACCAGGGAATCCCTGGTTTTATCTTAACCATCAAGTAATAGTATAGAGGTACCCAGTATATTTCCAGGTACCATAAAGGCAGAGAAGTGAGTCAAAGCATCAGAGGGTATGGATACTATTCTCAAAGACCTTAGGATATAAATGGAGAAACAGACATACTGGGCACATACAAAATAATCAGAGAATAACTGACTTTCAAACTGTCATGTTAATTGTAGATAAAGTGACTCAGGAAAGTAAGGAAGGTGGAATAGTCTTTGAGCTATTTGGGGGACATGGAACTTGAGTGGATATTTGAGTGATAGTGTGGCTGAGACTGCTAGTTTTCCCCAATATCTGCCTTTCCTTTTAGATAGGAAGAGAACCTAGCTGGGCAGGTGGGGGATATACTTCTCAGGCTCTTTGCATCTACATGTGACTGTGGATCTAAATTCTGTATGATGGATTGTAAGCAGGACGGTGTGTAAATTCCAGATCATGCCATTAATGCAAGAAGTATTTTCACCCCTTACTGCTTTTTGTCCGTCTTACTGGGAGGAACACAGATAAAACAGCTAGGGGCTGGAGGAACCAGCTTGGGTTATGATATTAGAGTCATGTGAAAATGGCGGAGAGTGAGATAAAAGGAGCCTGAGCCCGTCACCCTCAGCAAACAAAGTTGTCATGTCAGCTGAGAATTTTGTATATAAGAGAAATAAATGAATATCTTGTTTAAGCATGTCTCACTTTCTTTTTATTGAAAATTGACAATTTATATAATATAATGTGGCAAATCAGGAAATCAGATTCCCTCCCTCTTCCTTGAGGTTTGTTGTTTTTACTGTTTGTTGTAGTAGTTGTTTGTTTAGTGATTTTTTTGAAGGAATTCTATAAGCTCTGTATTTTTTGTCATGTACCTCTTCTTGAATTTCTACCTAGTTAGCTTTGTCATCAGCAAATGATTGGTCAGAGATTGCCTTAAACTCCTGGAATGAATGAGCCTCCCAGTTTTTGCCTAGGTGCATGTTGGGGTATGCCTTCACCACTCAGCTAGGCAGTTTCTATCTCTGCCTTACTCTTCACTTCCTGCTTGCTTAGAGATCAGCTGAAGTGAGAGCTCCCTGTGTGTTTCCTGAGCACACATTCAACCCTGGACATATGCACAGCCCTACACGTGCGTGTACTTGGCCTTCTAGTTTCTCAGGAATATGTTGGAGCTTTTCAAATTCCCTGTGGGCATCTCTTTCCCCAGATTATCCTTTTAGTTTTTTATTAGCAAAAAGCTAAAATCCTTTTAGTGTTTTTTTTTTTTTAGTAAAAATCTAAAATCCTTTTAGTTTTTTTGTTAGCATATTATTTTCCCCAGTTGTTGTCCACCACTTCAGGCAGCCACAAAGTTGAACAATTTTCTGTAATTGCTACTGAAAAACATTCCGAAAAGAAAAGAATCTGGGGAAGGAGTTTTTTTTTGCTCTGAGTGAGCTTTGAGTCAGATCAAATACCAGAGACAGACTTTCAAGTGAGTTTTCCAGGGAAGTGCCATCCCAGGTGAATAAGGACAACTCTTTGGGGAAGAGCTCCAGCTTCCCTCTGGTGTGCACCAAGCTGCTGATTTTCAGCCCAAATCTGACTTGGGGGGCAGAGGATGGCAAGTAAAATGCCACAAATTTTTTTATGATACTCAGCTGTTCTTCTTCAAGAAATACTTTTCACTTTTTTTGTGAACATTTGGGTAATTTGCAGAGTTCTGAGAAATTTATTTTTGACATTTTTGTCAATTTTCTCGTCACTTTTATGGAAGAGAGAATTTTTGGAGGTCTTTGACATCTTTTGACATTTTTGCTGCACTCTCATCCACTATCATACCTTTTTCTAGGTATTATTTATTATTGTTTGGGAACATTGAGGTAATTTTTCACAACTTATTTGATATCTCAGTGGGGGATTTTGCTTTTACTCTTTACAATTATATTGGGTAGAACATGTCATGTTGTTGGTAGTAGTGGTCTGTCATACTTGGGAATGCCAAATTGGGTTTCATAGTTAACATTTTAAAAAATTCATTTCGTATTGTTTACAAACAAGTATATCTTATTAACATTAAAATATAATTACTTAATACTCATGTATATGGCTATTTACTTTTCTAATCACGTTACAAATATTAATGTCTTTAATTCTCCTAACCTGTAAGGAAAATAACATTATTAACCTCATTTGCATTAAGGAAACAAACTCACAGATAGATTAAGAAACTTTCCAAGGTTCATATAAATAGTAAATGAAAGAAATAGAATTTAAATCCAGGCAGTCAGGCTCCAGAATTTTTGCTGTTAATCGTTATGTTATGCTGCCTCTCTGAATAGTTATACTAATAATTCATTACTTCTAATATAAATGTATATATAACATTATATATATATAATATTTTATTTATCCATGCATCCACTGATGGACACTTAGGTTGCTTCCATATCTTGCCTAGTGTAAATAATGCTTCAATGGGCAAAACAAAATGGAAACAGACTCACAGATCCAGAGAACAACTGGGATTGCCAGAGGGGAGGGGAGTGGAGGGTTGGGTGAAATAGATGAATGAGACTAAGAGGTACAGTTTCCCAGTTATAAAGTAAATGTTACAGGGGCATGAGATATAGGATAAGGAATATACTCAATAATACTGTAGTAACATTGCATGCTGCCAGATGGTTACTGGACTCATGCTGGACGTTTTGTCACGTATTTAAATGTTGAACCACCATGTTGTACACCTGAAACTGACAAAGTACTATATAATTCAATTTAAAAAAGCATAGTAGTTGGCATTCAGTCAATATATTTCTTTCATTTTGTGTTGGCCACAATTTGGCAGCGGTTGGAAATTCTCAATTGTGTCTACAGTTGTTTGGTGCTTAGGGGTTTCTTCTCGGTGTCACCTCACTAATATTGTTGTGCTACTTTAATTTTAATTTTAAAAGATTATTTGTATTTCACTCTTAGAAGAGATCTAATGGGCTTCCCAGGTGACTCAGTGGTAAAGAATCTACCTGCCAAGTAGGAGATGAGAGTTTGATCCCTGGGTTGGGAAGATCCCCTGGAGAAGGAAATGGCTTCTCTCCCAGTACTCTTGCTTGGGAAATGCCATGGATGGAGGAGCCTGGCAGGCTACAGTCCATAGGGTTGCAAAGAGTCAGACATGACTTAGGGACTAAACAACAGCAAGAGATCTAATATATTTTGGAAAAAATAGTTAAATTGTATAACAAATGGTAGGGAATTACAACTCCCTAAAACATGAATTTTTGCTCTTGTGGCTTTAATTGTAAGAGGGCAAAGCTTCTGGGTCTGTCAATTCTTTGACTTGGCCTTCTCAGTCGTTTGCAGCATGTTACACTGGCAGTTTCCTTTTGTCTGTCAACACAAAGCTTGTTTTGTGCATAGTATCTGCTCCTGCATGGTTCTGTAAAAGGAATATGTCACAGGAATTTCCTTTTTTGACATGTCTCTTACCTGGTGGTTAATGGCTGTGATGAAATATGTTTTCCTCAAGAAATGAACCATTTCTTCTTGGCTATATATTCTAGTCTTTGATGATATATTTGCCAAAAATTGCCAATGAAACCTTCTTTATATTCTATTCATTTAAAAAATATCTACTATTTCTCCATTCCAGGTTTATTATTCCCATCAGTGAAGTGATGTGTAGCTGTAATTTATCAGGTATTATATTGTAAACCAATTGATCGATTACCTTCAACATAAGGGACTTAGTGTAGAGAAAGAAGAGACGACAATTCAGGATGTGTTCCATTCAACGACTAGTGAAATAGAAAGTGGGTTTCTACTAAATTGAGTGAACAATCAGAGAGCCATGGGAGAGTATGTATTTTGTAATCAATATACAGTAAATTATGTTTTTCATCTGTCTTGTATCATATAACACAAAACCTGCTGGATGTATTTTTAGCTGGAGTGTGATATAAAGGATAGGTCTGTTATAGCTTATCTTCAAAGAAGCTTTGTTTCCTAAACAAAATTTATCCTGTTGTACTGCAAGACGATAGTCATTTTCTGAAGCAACAGCTAGTATTGAGGTGGAATTGAGGTAGTATTGAGGTGGAATAAGAGATCTACGTGACTGACATTCCAGAGAGGCAAAACACACATATTCAGACACCTTATCTTTATACAACAAATGATGGTTTCAATATAAGATTCCGGTCTTCTTGAATTAAAGATATTGGTTTCTGATAGTACTGCTTCTCCTAAGGGCAGCTCTATTTAGCATACTCCAGTGTAGGAACGGAAATTTATATCTTTAAGGATGGTTCATGCCTTGAGCTCTGAGAAGAAAACCAGCCAGTTTCCCATAAATCTGAGTATTGCATGCGTGAGGAATAAACACAGACGTGCTTGATTTTTTTCAGTACTAACAGAAACAAACAGGGAAAATTGCCACAAGAGTAATTTAGAGAACTGTGAGGAAAAAGACCAGCAATGAGGTCACTCTAGCACTACAATAGAATTCTGAGGGCCGTTGTGGAAGTTGTGTCCTAATGGTGTTAAAGACAGCATAGTGTCACCAGGCTAAAGTGGTTAAATTGCCTGCATTCAGATGGATTTATTAGACATCATGAAATGACTGGAATTCGTCTTTGGATGAGACCTAGATTCTACTTCTGGTTCTGATAGCCGTTATATGATTGTAGGTATATTTCCAAAAATGGAAAGCAAGGACTTGTATTGGATTCTCTCCAAGGTTAATTAGATCTGTGAGTTCTTTTGGACTTCCCTCATGAAGCCTGGGGCTTCCCTTGTGGCTCAGCTGGTAAAGAATCTGCCTGCAATGCAGGAGACCTGGGTTCAATCCCTGGGTTGGGATGATCCCCTGGAGAAGGGAAAGGCTACCCACTCCAGTATTCTGGCCTGGAGAATTCCGGGGACTCTATAGTCCACAGGGTCACAAAGAGTCAGACATGACTGAGCAACTTTCATTTCACTTCTTCATGAAGCATCAGATAGGTCTGATCTTTTGTCTTTTGCTTGCACAACAATTAAAATGATATCTAATCAATGCTCCAGGAAAAGCTTAAGAAAATTTGCAATAAGCATCTTCCACTTGCTGACATATCTGGACTTCAGGCCTCTGGTCATGATAATACTTATGTGAAGTTTCAATTTCTGTCATAGTTAGGAGATAATTTCAATAAATTTTATGAATTCTATGGACATGTTAATCTCTGTTGTATTTTAAATCTCTTATTCTCAGTGACTATTTTAAATTTTTCAAAATGCCTTCACACCTAGTATCCTCTTCAGTCTGCCCAAGTGAGTCTAGGGGTAAAACTTGCCATGAGTCTTCACCTAGAGCCGGTTCTACCAAGTCACAGGATAGTGGGGGGCTCTCACTAGGGGGGAATCTCAGTAGAGGTGGGAGGATGAGGGCAGTCTTCTGGAGTCAGTCTCCCATGAAAAGAAAGAAAGTTAGCAGTGGGGAAGTCCAGCCAAGGTCAGAAGTCCAGGAGTCCAGCTGGGTCTGCTTTGGCAGAAGCACAAGCAAACAGTAGTAAAGGTCAAGGTCAATTTCCTAGAGATTAAGAAATAATGAAGCAAGTGAAGTTCAGAAAAGACACTTCAGGAGATACTGGTTGGCCAAAAAGTTCGTTAGATTTTTTTTCATAAGATGTTACAGAAAAAACACAAATGAACTTTTTGGCCAACTCAGTACATCTATGCCTATTAACTATGGGATCCATGTGTTCAAAAAAAGCTTGCTTTACTCAGTTAACCAGTGAGGAACACATGAGGGTCAGTGGGCTCAACCAGCTTACCTAAGGATGTTCTTCCCCATGCCACGGGATGCCAAGAATTAAACCTACATCTTTTTAGTGCAAATCTACTTAGTTTCTATTTAGTTCAAGAATATGTAAATTCTCGTGTAAAGTTTTTTTGAAAAACATGGGATCCATGGTTGGAAGATTCACTTTCTTGTGAGGCACCGGAGTTGGAAGCAGTGTTGTGAAGCAGTGTGCAGGTTAGGAGGGGTACATGAAAATCTGAGGCTACATGTTTGCTTCTTCAGGTTGCTTGCCTTGCAAGCATAGTGTTAAAATTCAGGGTTGTTATGAGCATGAATTTTTTAAATGTGTTATTGTTTAACGCAAGACTGCAAACAAGGAACACATGCCTGGTTACCTGAGGGCATCGTTGTTGGCTGGAAAAATCCATTCACTTCACAGCTGTCCCTGGTTCCAAAAGCCCCTGATGGATAACCTGGCTCAGCATCTCTTGAATATCTCTTCCTGACTGTGCTCCAAGCATCTGCTATCCCAGACATACCATTTGCTTCTCGTTTCAGAGAGATGTTAGTGATGAATGGTGGACTTCTTTAAAAAAATGTTTTTCAGATAAATACAAATGAATATTTGATCTATTTATTTATGTTATGACCTTTCCATTCTTAATTAGTAAAGCATTCCTAATTACTCACCTGGATTAAATCATTGTTCTTGCTTCATAATGCCCTACAACGCTGCTAGATCCTTTTCAATTCCCCATATACCTGGCTTGTGCAAAAGCTGCTATTTTATGTCTACAAAGCATGATCTTCATTCTAGTTGAGGTTATGTTTCCTCACTTTAGGAAGTGTTTATTGTGTAATATTTGAATATACAAAATATATACAGTGAAGTGAAAGTCACTCAGTCATGTCCAGCTCTTCGCAATCCCATGGACTCTACTGCTCATGGAATTCTCCAGGCCAGAATACTGGATTGGTTTGCCTTTTCCTTCTCCAGGGGATCTTCCCAACCCAGGGATTGAACCCAGGTCTCCCACATTGCAGGCAGATTCTTTACCAGCTGAGCCACAAGGGAAGTCCAAGAATACTGGAGCAGGTAGCCTATCCCTTCTCCAGCAGATCTTCCTGACCCAGGAATCGAACCAGGGTCTCCTGCATTGCAGGTGGATTTTTTTTTACCAACTGAGCTATTAGGGATATGCAGCTATCAAATATATGTAGCCTAATTATAAAAAACACCCATATATTCACCCTTTCAAATATGAACTAGAAACGACTCTCTTTTGCCTTATCTTGTCCACCTTTCCTATTCCTCCTCTGTACCTCTTCTACCTCCAGAGGCTGCCAGTGTCCTAAATTGCTTTGTAATTTATTTATTTTTTAATTGCATAAGTCTGAATCTTTAAACAATGTACCATTTATTTTCTTTAATTTTTAAATTTCAGAATGGATATTGTTGCATCCAATTTCTATCATCTGCTTTTTTTTTTTTAACAAAATTATATTTTGAAGACGCCTCCATGATTTGCTTCGTTTACACCAGGGCTTTTTAAACTTTACTGTGCACACAGATCACCTGAGAGCATACAAGCATCTGGATCCCAATTCAGTACATTCATAGTGGGACCTGAACTGTGTATTGCTAGCAGCATCTCAGGTCTTTTTGTTCATGTTTCTGGTTTGTCACCCTTTGATCAACGAAGGTATAGAGGGTACGGAATATACTGAATATTCCCAATTAATAGATTGTGACTTACCCTAAAATAAATAAGCTCAGGCATGCATGTGTGTGTATGTCCAGTTCCTTGCAACCCTGTGGACTGTAGCTGCCAGGCTCCTCTGTCCATGGTATTTCCCAGGTAAGAATACTGGAGTGGGTTATCATTTCCTACTCCAGGGAATTTTCCCGACTCAGGGATTGAACCCAGGTCTCCTGTGTTGGCAGGTGGGTTCTTTACCACTGCACCACCTGGGAAGCATACCTTCCTGAATATATACATTTTCATTGCATTTATTTCTGCCCCAAACCTGATGAAAAGATGGAGATTGTGGAAAGAATTATGAGGCTGACTCCTTTTGACTTAAGAACGATGATGAGCCATGTCCTTGTCTAAAAAATGCTCAATCTACCCCCTGTGATAGCTTTCTTGGATGCTTTTCTATCACGGTTCCTGTAGGGAGAATTCTGGGCATATTTTGTGGAAAGCTGGGATTTTCAGGCAATGATAATGTGTGTTGGCTGTGTATGGCTTGATACATGAGGCTTCTAAGACCAAAGGGGTGTTTTTACTTGCCGGTCATGCACTCCATCAGCAAATGAATCTTTGCCTTTGGTGAGGTCCTAATAGTATAAGATAATCAGCGGGGAAGGGAAGAGCAGGGAGCTGTGTGACAGAACTTTGAGTCACTTCAATGTGATTCAGATGAAAGATCCACAGCACAGATAGGTAGATGATTTATCATTCTTGTATTCCCCAGTGCATCAATTTCAAGGAGCAGCTGACATTTCTGATCCTCTTAAAGATATACAATTTCGCGATAGTTTTACATTCAGAGAGATTAAAAGATACTTGTTACTTAGTGCTATTTATTCTGCTTCTGAATTCACAATGTCAGGCTGTAAAATTACAATCACCTTCCAATTTCAGAAGGGCCATTGAGCCTTTGAGAAATGGAAATGTGGCCACATATTCCATGTTACTTAATAACACAGTCTAGAATGGGGAATTGGGCTCTTTGGCTCTAATGGGTGTTTACCTTCATGAGAGACATTAGTGTTTGGAGGAAAAAGTAGTGAATTACTTCACACAATATTTACAATTATTCTAAGAATTGATGAATTTGAGAAGTATGTTGTAGTTTTGAGAGTCTTTCTAGCTTGTTCAGAGATACAAGAGTGGAAGTTTAATTAAAGACAAGGTGCTATTTTGTTGCAAGTGACAGAAACCCATTTCACATATAAAGCCAAAAGGGAAATGTCTGTGCTCATATGATTGGCAGATTCCTCTGGTTCTCTAGCTTCAGGCATGGGTAGATCCAGGGCTTAATCAAGTTATCAACTCTCTCTCTCTCTCTCTGTGCAACTCAGTTCTGTTTTCCTTGGTGATGGCTTCATTCTTTGAAGGGAGTGGCCAAGCTGGCCATCTACAGCTTGAGGTTGACATTGTCTGCTAAATGCCAATCTCGGAGAGTGGAATGAGCTATTTTCTGAGTAGCTGAACCGCTTAGTGCTTTCTGTCTTATCCTTTATTGTATCCTCTTCTCTTCTCCTCCTTTAACTATTTAACTCTTAATCCTTTAACTCTTAAATCACTCTTATTTATCAATAAAATGTATTCTTATTTCAGTCCTTAATTATTTCCTGTCTTTCTCTGTATACCTAAGATGGTTGGAAGTTCAGAATGTGTGCATGGGTAGGGAAAGATAGTGTATGTTGATGTAACCAGTAAAAATGCTATTATTTAACAGTTAATATAATGTAAAACTGTTCAGAATTTATTAAGTGAAAGAGCTGATTCCCAAATAGCCATTGACTATGATATCTTTTAAAACGCAAGTAGAATATCTAGGTGGATAGGTATAATGATATATGTGTGCGTGCTCAGTTGCTCAGTCATGTCTGACTCTTTGAGACCCCTTGGACTGTAGCCCACCAGGCTCCTCTATACATGAAGTCTCCAGGGAAGAATACTGGAGTGGGTTGCCTTTTCCATCTCCAGGGGATCTTCCTGACCCAGGGATCAAACCCGGGTCCCTTGTATTGCAGGCAGATTCTTTACTGTCTGAGCCACCAGGGAAGCCCTGGGAAGCTATAATAATATATAAATAACAGCAAAGATATCCAGGACTCTAAAGAGCTAACTGATCATAGCCAAGAAGGGAAGCCTGGTGTGCTGGAGTCCACAGGGTCTCAAAGAGTCACATGACTGAGTGACTGAACCGAAGTGAACTGATAGTCAAGAAAATGCTAATTCCAAAAGTTACCTTAGTATCCTTAAGGTTTTTCTCTTGAACAGTTTACGCTTGCCAGAAAAGGTCTCTTCATTCTCTTAATGGAAGATAGGTTTGTATATTTCACTCCATTACCCTAGGAGCTGAGTAAAGAGGAAGACTGGGAATTTTAATACTGGGTAAAAAATCCGCCTACAATGTGGGAGACCTGGGTTCCATCCCTGGGTTGGGAAGATCCTCTGGAGAAGGGAAAGGCTACCCACTCCAGTATTCTGGCCTGGAGAATTCCATGGACTGTATAGGCCTTGGGGTCGCAAAGAGTCGGATGACTGAGCAACTTTCACTTTCACTATGGAAACTTTTGCCTAATACTGCTGCTTTCAGGATGGTACAAGCACATGCCTTAACTATGCCTGAGGAGAGATGGATTGTGTGCGTGCCTGTGTCATGGGGAAGAGGTGCCAGGCTGAGCTGTGCAAAGCAGGGAAAGAGATCTGGGAGAGAAATCAAATTCCCTAGCCCCCGTGGCAGCACCACCGGGCTAAGCTCTTCTCTGGAGGACCTCAGACCACAAAGAGGTCTTTGTTGCCAAAGCACAGCATCGTCGAAATGGACTCCAACAGTCATATTCCCTAATCCCCAATGTTTTCTCATAAAAGTAAATCCGATGTGCTTCTATATAACATCCTACAAGTCCCTGTCCAATTCCTAATTAAAAACCTAAATGAATCTCTTTTATTAAGGTGTACTTCCAAATGTTTAATATCTAAGAAATAAATCCAAGTTATTTCATTTCAAGTAGTTTCGACCATAAAAATATACAGGAGATTTTTATATAATACCGTGAAATATTTGAATTTTTGGCTATTTTAAGATCCTTAAGGAGCATTATCTCCTTAGAGATATTTTAAGATCATTAAAGAACTTTATCCACATATAGCTCGATATTAAGTCATTACTTAATATCGAGCTATGTGTGAAAAGTAATTTAGTGAATATTCAAAATGGAATAATACCTAACGTCAAATTTATATATATATGGAATTTAGAAAGATGGTAACAATAACCCGGTGTACGAGACAGCAAAAGAGACACTGATGTATAGAACAGTCTTATGGACTCTGTGGGAGAGGGAGAGGGTGGGAAGATTTGGGAGAATGGCAATGAAACATGTAAAATATCATGTAGGAAACGAGTTGCCAGTCCAGGTTCG
>NW_011495078.1:13876521-13894277 GCF_000754665.1 Bison bison bison | reverse complement strand
AAGATTTGGGAGAATGGCAATGAAACATGTAAAATATCATGTAGGAAACGAGTTGCCAGTCCAGGTTCGATGCATGATGCTGGATGCTTGGGGCTGGTGCACTGGGACGGCCCAGAGGGATGGTATGGGGAGGGAGGAGGGAGGAGGGTTCGGGATGGGGAACACATGTATACCTGTGGCGGATTCATTTTGATATTTGGCAAAACTAATACAATTATGTAAAGTTTAAAAATAAAATAAAATTAGAGAAAAAAAATAATAATAATAAATCTTAGCAATAAAAAAAAAATAAAGTAACATTGATGATTTATTTTATTTTCCTTTACACAGAATTTAAAAGTCAGTGGCTGAAAGTCATTACAATACTTTTTATCCTCAGTTCATACAGGGATGAATATTCCTTCTCTTCTTAATTCTTTTTCCATTAATTTTGTATGTTAGATATTGACATAAAATGGCAGCAGTAAACAGGTATTAGGTGTGGTGTTTGTCTGCCTTCTTAGCAGCTAACCTCTTAGAACTCGAGGCTTTAAACTTTGAAGCATCAACCTAACATCTGATAACCAGCATTCCTCATCACTACGTGAATCAAATAAACAACCTGGTGTACACAAAGGATGAAAACAGAGCCTACTGCTGCTGCTAAGTCGCTTCAGTCGTGTCCGACTCTCTGCGACCCCATAGACGGCAGCCCACCAAGCTCCCCCGTCCCTGGGATTCTCCAGGCAAGAACACTGGAGTGGGTTGCCATTTCCTTCTCTAATGCATGAAAGTGAAAAGTTAAAGCGAAGTTGCTCAGTCGTATCTGACTCTTAGCAACCCCATGGACAGCAGCCTACCAGGCTCCTCCGTCCATGGGATTTTCCTGGCAAGAGTACTGGAGTGGGTTGCCATTGCCTAGCACTTGGTAAACATTAAATAAATGTTAGTGTTTGCTATTTTTCACTGGGTTCTCAAAATGTAGTCCTCGGACCAGCAGCATCAATATCACTTAGGAGCTTATTAGAGATGCAGATTCTTAGGTGTCACCCTAGATTTACAGAATAAGAAACTCTGGGGAGTGGGACCTGCCAATCTATATTTTAGCACATCCTTCCAGTGATTTTCAGCCACGTCTAAGTTTGAGGGGCTTTCCAGGTGGCTCAGATGGTAAAGAATCTGCCTGCGATGTAGGAGACCCAGGTTTGATCCCTGGGTTGGGACGATCTTCTGCAGAAGGCAAGGGCTACTCAATCCAGTGTTCTTGCCCTGAGAATCCCATGGACAGGGGAGACTGCTGGGCTACAGTTCTTGGGGTTGCATAAAGTTGGACAGGATTGAACAACTAACAGTTTTGCTTTCACTTTGAGAACCTCTCACATCATTCTTCTCTTAACTCAATTTGAAAATTGTGTTCTTGTTGTTGATTTTAACCTTTTTATAAGTATACATGTTTGAATTTATTCCTGTAGGGCTTACACTTTATTTTGCCTCTTAAAAAGTTATGGAAAACTCCTGGATTTAAATAACTTCCATATAGTTTACCCCTGTGATTATTTAAGAAAATATATTATACTTGTGGACTAGATTACTCAAAACGTTACCAGCTAGAAATCAGCAATGCAGTATAATGTATTTTTAAAAATATGCACTATGACCAACTATGGTTAATTTGAAGAATATAAGGATGGCTCAATATCTAGAAAACTATTAATATAATTTACTGCATTAATAAGCTAAAGGAGAAAAATGCATACATGCTGTGAAAAAGTTTTTGACAAATTTAGCAGTCATTCCTCATAAAAAATTAAGCAAAATAGGAATAAAGCAAAAATACTACAGTATGATAAAGATTATTTACTAAGCCCAATAGCAAACATCATCCTAAATAGTAAAACACTAAATCCACATGCTCTGAAATCAGGACAGAGAGAAAAATATCTTCTATTGCTGCTATCATTTAATGTTGCTTTGTAGGTTGAGGTAAATGCAAGATGTCAGGAAAATAAAATAATAGCTACAAAGAAAAACAAGTCTTTTTGCTGAAGATATTTTTTCTTAGCCTAGAATCCCTAACATATTCTAGTAAACATGACTAGAATTGATAAGGGAACTTTATAAAGAGTCTAGTTTTAAGAAAATTAATTAAAAACTTTTATACTACTAATAGCCGCTTAAAAATGGAAATAGTTAAAAAAAAAAGAAGTTATTAAAGGACTTCCCTGGTGAAAAAAAAGTGGAAATAGTGAAAGTATCTCAGTCACAGGAATGACAAAAAATGTAAAGTATGCCAGGAGCCAGCGTGAGGAACTCTGCCCGTGGCAAAGGTCATGAGGAAGGAGGCTTGGCATACGCAAAGGCAGGATTGAGCCTAAGGAGTCCCCCTGGAAATTCTCGAGCATCTACCCCCAAAACCAGAGTCTGCCTACTTTACTGCTTTGTGCTCTCACCTACACGTCTGACTTTATGGGGGGCTGTCCCCTACCACCTCTCTCTGAAAAAGAGTTAACTTATAACTCCAGTTAATAAAGTTCCTGGGCATGACAAGAGTGTTTTAGTTCACAAACTCCTTTGGGAGTTCTCTAGCCTGCCTGAACAGTTCTTCTGGCCACATGTGATTGTTCAGAGCTTCCCAACCATGAGAGGCATGAGATGTTCTAAACTGTCTAAATACAGATTCCTTTGAGCAGTTAAAAGATTGATTAGAAATTGTATTGATGAAGGGTTTTTCACTTTTGGGGCCAATGTTTGCTGCTAAGTTTCCATATCCCTTACCTACTGTGTCCCTGGGAGTGTATTGATTAATATAATTGGTGTATAGGAATGTAAGTTAGCTTTAATGTTTGTAACCTTGGACCCTTGAGTTAATTTTTTTCTTGTTATAGCCTACCACACCTTTGCCCTATAGGAATGCAACTTTATCTAATGCTTTTGGAGGGTGGCGCCTGACTTTAGAATAATCACCTTTAGAGAAAAATAAGTTTTCTGAAGAAAGGGTCATAAAATGTTAATAGGCCTCCTGGCCAGAAGACGATGTAAATCACCTAAACTTTTGCATACAATAAGTTTGCAGGAAGAAAGCCTGGCTTCAATTGCTGACCTTGCATGACTCTACCCCTTCCCCCATTATCCTCTATGCACAACTTAAGGTATAAAAACTACTTTGGAAAATAAAGTGCTGGCCTTGCTCACCGAAGCTTGGTCTCCCCATGTCGTTCTTTCTCTCACCTTCTGGCTGAATTCCCATCTGGAGCGTGGAGGCTTGCCAAGCCTACTAATTATGCCTGGGCTTCTAAGATCTGACTGGGGAGGCCTTAGTGTCTCCTCTCCTTTGGGAGAATGGGAGGACGCCTGCAGCCTATGTAGATGGCGCAAATTCCTTGTCTTGGAATTTTATTGGTTTTCCACGTAAACCAAGTTATTCAGCCTCTTTTCTTTACTGAATTTCTTCGCTGAGCTATCCTTATTTAACCACTCTTTATATCTTTAATTCTATCGTATCCTGATCGCCGAAGCCGTCTCCCCTTCGAATTCCCTGGATCCATCAGGGCTGGACCCCGATAAAAGTATTTTTTTTTAACCAGAAAGTCACAAAATTTGTATGAATAAAATTATAAGGTGGTGGCTCAGACTGTAAAGCGTCTGCTTACAGTGCAGGAGACCCGGGTTCAATTCCTGGGTCGGGAAGATCTCCTGGAGAAGGCAATGGCAACCCACTCCAGTATTTTTGCCCCCCTCCCAAAAAAAAAACGGTCTCAAAGAAATATTTTAGGCTTCCCTGGTGGCTCAGAGGTTAAAGCGTCTGCCTGCAATGTGGGAGACCTGGGTTTGATCCCTGGGTTGGGAAGATCCCCTGGAGAAGGAAGTGGTAACCCACTCCAGTATTCTTGCCTGGAGAATCCATGGATGGAGGAGCCTGGTGGGCTACAGTCTACGGGGTCGCAAAGAGTCGGACACGATTGAGTGACTTCACTTTCAGTGAAGTATATAAAAAAAGATAAAAATAAATAGAAGAACTAATATCTTGATTATAATATATAAGCCTGATGCAATTTCATTTAAAATCTCAAGTTGTTTTCGGAATTTAATTTCAAAATTTAAGATTACAAAAAATGAATATCTGAGAAAAATTAGAATGTGAAAAGGAATAATGAAGATCTGTTTTTCTTATCAGATACCAAAATATACTACAAAATAACCTTAATAAGAAATATGTGGGGTGGGAATTGATGGGGAAACTTAATATGTGATAAAGCTAAATTTTATTTCATTGTGAAAAGTATGATTTATTTAATAAATTGTGCTCACATAACTGGAAATCACAATAAATGGCTACACTACTTCATATATAAATTAATTTAAGCTGAGTAAAATATTTAAATTTAAAAATAAAATTCTAGAACAAAATTCATAGTTCATGTAGTAATATATAGGTTGTAAAGACCTTTCTAACCAAGGCAAGAAATCTAGAAGCTCCTGAAGAGTGTTAGGCTACATAAAGATGACAAGTTTGAGTACTGCAGATGCTAGAAAGGCAATAGACAGACCATAGCTTGAGATGTTATTTCCAATGTATATGACAAGTGAACAATAATTATATTAATAATCAAAGAAGTCTGGCATGGTGATTCTGACGGGGTCGATTTTGTGAGGAGCTTAAATGATCACCCCTGACTTCTCAGCATCCCTCGTGTGATCCATGTTTTGTGATATGATAGGAGCTATTACTTTGTACTATTACCTTACCTTTGGACTGCAGGGAGATCAAATCAGTCAATCTTAATGGAAATCAATCCTGAGTATTCATTGGAAGGACCGTTGATGAAGCCGAAGCTTCAATACTTTGGCTACCTGATGTGAATAGCTGATTTATTGGAAAAGACCCTGGTACTGGGAAAGATGGAAGGCAAAAGGAGATGAGGGTGGCAGAGGATGAGATGGTTAGACAGCATCACCAACTCAATCGACATGAATTTCAGCAAACTCTGGGAGATAGTGGAGACAGAGAACCCTGGCGTGCTACAATCCATGAAGTTGCAAAGAGTTGGACTTGATTTCGTGACCAAACAACAGCAACAAATTATCTTCTGGATATGAAACAAGGAAAATTTATGCATTGGGAAAAGGTGGGGAAAATTTTCTTGGGAAGATAAAGTGTCTGATTGGGAAGTAGTTTGATAATAAACTTTTGTTTTAATAAAAATATTGATGATACTGACAAGTGAATAACAAATATATTTATTAAAAAAATAAGTTCTCTGAAGAGAAAAACTTTCTTGATCTCATGATATGAAGAGTGATGGAAGTATAGTTTTGTGCTATGTCTGAGTTTTCTGTTGAAGACTTAGCACTGGAAAGAGAAGTGTTGCTGGCAAAACCAAAAACAAAAACAGGATTGATGTTTTTGGATGGAAAGCTCATCTAGGTAGGATTCCAGTCCAATGAAATTCATATGAAATAATGATCAGATTCAGTATCTAGGAAGATGCCAGCGATTGTTTGTATGTTTGTTTTAGGGGGGAGGTTTTTGCAAAAAAACACATTCTTGTTCCTATGGTGGACTACTGAGTACGTACACTTTGTCTCACTTGTCAAACTGGTATTCTGTGGAAAATTACAGTAGGCTGAAAGTTCAGTTTAGTTCAGTCACTCAGTCATGTCCAGCTCTTTGTGACCACATGGACTGCGGCACGCCAGGCCTCTCTGTCCATCACCAACTCCCGGAATTTACTCAAACTCATGTCCATTTGGTATTTGATGCCATCCAACCATCTCATCCTCTGTCATCCCCTTCTCCTCCCACCTTCAATCTTTCCCGGCATCAGGGTCTTTTCAAATGAGTCATTTCTTCGCATCAGGTGGCCAAAATATTGGAGTTTCAGCTTCAGCGTCAGTCCTTCTAATGAATATTCAGGACTGATTTCCTTTAGGATGGACTGGTTGGATCTCCTTGCTGTCCAAGGGACTCTCAAGAGTCTTCTCCATCTCGTTTCATACATGACATTTCACATGTTTCAATGCCAATCTCCCAAATCTTCCCACCCTCTCCCTCTCCCTCATCCCCGAGATGCCAGTCCAGGTGCAATGCACGATGCTGGATGCTTGGGGCTGGTGCACTGGGACGACCCAGAGGGATGGTATGGGGAGGGAGGAGGGAGGAGGGTTCAGGATGGGGAACACATGTATACCTGTGGTGGATTCATTTTGATATTTGGCAAAATCAATAAAATTAAAAAAAAAAAAAAGAGTCTTCTCCAACACCACGGTTCAAAAGCATCAGTTTTTCAGTGCTCCGCTTTCTTTATAGTCCAATTCTCACATCTATACATGACCACTGGAAAAACCATAGCCTTGACTAGATGGACCTTTGTTGGCAAAGTAATGTCTCTGCTTTTTAATATGCTGTCTATGTTGGTCATAACTTTTCTTCCAAGGAGCAAGCGTCTTTTAATTTCATAGCTGCAGTCACCATCTGCAGTGATTTTGGAGCCCAAAAAGATAAAGTCTGTCACTGTTTCCACTATCTCCCCATATATTTGCCATGAAGTGATGGGACCAGATGCCATGATCTTAGTTTTCTGAATGTTCAGCTTTAAGCCAACTTTTTCACCCTCCTCTTTAACTTTCATCAAGAGGCTCTTTAGTTCTTCTTTGCTTTCTGCCATAAGGGTGGTGTCATTTGCATATCTGAGGTTATTGGTGTTTCTCCCTGCAATCTTGATTCCAGCTTGTGTTTCATACAGTCCAGCATTTCTCATGATGTACTCTGCATATAAGTTAAATAAGCAGGGTGACAATATACAGCCTTGATGTACTCCTTTCCTGATTTAGAACCAGTTTGTTGTTCCATGTCCCATTCTAACTGTTGCTGCCTGACCTGCATACAGATTTTTCTGAGATTATGTATGTTTAGAAAATTTTTACTTCTGAGACTGAACTGAGAGGGGTTTTGATATATGTTATAATTCTCATATCATGGTACACTTTTATTATATAGCACCGCTTATTTGAGAATGCTGTTCTACACAAGTCAGTTTAGGATCATTCTACCTAAAAGACAGAGGTAGTCTGATCACTTTATTTTAGCAAACTAAGTTTTGGTAAAGTGATTTTGGTTTTCTTCCAATGATTCATCATGGATTGAGTGGGGGAGGGCTATGTCTCTTCAAATGTTATTTAGAAAGGCCATTTAAATGAAAAATGCTTAATTAAAGCCAAACCACTATTCATTATTCAGGTCATTTTTTGATCTATGGAAAGAAATGGATGTATTTGAAATTCTTAATTTCAGTTATATTTATGCTAACAATACAAAACTATGTATACAGTGAAAGTGAAAGTGAAGTCGCTCGGTCATGTCCAACTCTTTGCAACCCATGGACTATAGCCCACCAAGCTCCTCCGTCCATGGGATTCTCCAGGCAAGAATACTGGAGTGGGTTGCCATTTCCTTCTCCAGGGGGTCTTCCCAACCCAGGGATCAAACCCAGGTCTCCCACATTGCAGGCAGACGCTTTAACCTCTGGGCCACCAGGGAAGCCATGTATACAGTATTTCAACTAAATAGTCAATGGAGTGACGAATATTTACTGAGGTTGCCGAATATTTACTGTGGTACCATATAGGCACTGGGAGGAAGAAAAAGTCTCACTCCAAGGTGAATTCATTCTAATGCAGAATTCATCTTGGTGAGTAAATAGCAAGATTATTAGAATAACTTTAATCTTCTTCCTAATTATTAATGACAACAGAAAACAAGCTTTCTGTTTTGTTCCATTTCAAAAGATTTCAAATTTTAAAACAAAAATTCCAAATTACTTAAAATGTTTCTTAGACAAAATAATTTATGCAAAACACAGGTTGTGGTTTTTATATGCTGTATTATCATGTCCTAATTTTCAAGTCACAGATTTATTTTGCAGCTAATGGATGATGACCTTCAGTAATAATGAATCCTGCAGTTTCTCTCTAGAACTGAAAGAATGTAGAGCTATGAAGGAGGTATGAAACTATTCCCTCTAGTCAAGATTATATTAATAATGAGAGGCAATGCAGGTATTTGTGAAACGATAGCAACTTGAAATGGAGCAGGAACAACTTGTAAAATTATAAAATAATCATATTTAATTAGGAGCTTCACAATTTACTATGTTTGGGGAATTTTATCTAACAATTATTTGACATATTTTCAGAAAACAACAGCAACTCTAATAACAAGTTTGTAAAGGGCTACTGATGGTCTTCTACTCCAGTACTGGTGCTTTTAGAGCTTGTCTATAGTTTTATGCATTATTTTTGAAGCTCAGAACAAAGGTCATTATGGATTTTAGCACTTAACAGTTTGGCGTATCTGACTTACCTTTTCAGGGACCCTTTCAGGTAGAGAGAGCGCATCATATTTTCATATAGTGATCTCAGGTGAACTGATCCCTAGATGACTTTTATAAAAACTTTCGTATGTCTGCACAGATACATAAACACATAAAATGGATATAAGCTCATATCAGCCACTAACACACATACACATATACATATTCACTCCCCACTCAACATGTGTACCTATTTCCAGGGTCACTATTTTGTCATTCATGTCATACTTAATGAATATTGAATGTTTTACCTTTAACAATATTATGGCAACATGATTCTCAGATATTTAGGTCACAACTGGCTCTTAAGCAGTTAAGGGTTAATTTTGATATCACCTCTGGAGAATATTGGTAATAAAAATAAACTGGAAGCTGTCCAGAAACTGCCGTTTCCATGAAGCAGAAAGGAGGAAGCTGAGATGGAAAGTGTTCACAGGAAAGTGATACTCACAGCATCTCCACTACAGATTCCCCAGATTGAGGGAAAAGGGCGATAGAGGGTATTGCTTGTCCATGCACTTCTCTTGACATTTTCAGGAGTCTTGAGGTGGCTAGGTGGGGCAGTATCTTTAAATTATAGTTCCAGACAGAAGACCTATTGTGACTTAGGGAGCCAGTAATGGGACTAGTAATGTCTAGGGAAGAGACATTACATTTCTTGGGTTTTCACAGTTGGATGGATTTGGGAATGCTGTTTTGGCATTTTATGCTGCTTTTCTGTAGGCAAGATTCTACACAGTGCAAATTCGATCCAGGGAATTACTTATATACTTACATTGTTCTAATGCGAATGGTTATTTAGAGAGCTGGTATTATGATCATTTTTTGTTACTGACATAGCATTTAAGTTAGTTCCAGAATAGTTCCTATGTCTTTTGAGCCCCTTCTGTTGATATTTCAGGCAATATGTTTGTGTATTTATATTCCTAATTTGTTATATAAAGTAATAATTCAATGTGGCTGAAGTGACTACATTTTTTGGTTCACAAGCAATATTTTAAGTTGGAAGAAAAAAAGAATGACTGTTTTCTTGCCCCAGTGGAATGAACCTAAATAGAATAAAATAGGTGGGTGAAGAAATTGGTAGCAATAGTATTCAAATTAGAGTTTGTGAAAAAAAAAAAAAAAGACTGCAATTATAAGCTTAGACTCATATAAAATGGCCTAAATGAGGTTGATTTGTTCTGTGACCATTTTAGGGTAATATTACTCTTGAGATTGTTGAAAAATGTACTGTTTGTTTTAGGTTGTGAAAATATGGATGTTGATAATGAAACTGAGGTTTTATTTTTTTCTGAATGAGGAATGTGAATTTATATAAATACCACGTAAGAATGTAGGTAAGTGATAGAAACCCTGCCTGGTTTTTAATAGCATTGCTCTAATTCTATATTCTTTAGAATTTTCTTTTTAGTTGGATGAATAGAATGAAACTTATTTTAAAGGAGTCCTAGGAAGAAACAAAGCAATTGGATTTTTAGAATCAATTTAAAAATAAACAACTAGTATGTGGTTAAACTAGGGCTGTGGTAACAATCACAGGAGGATGATCAATGGATAGGTTTTAGTCTCCAGCTGCCTCACCAGATGGTCACAGCCAGGTGCTTTGTACCTTTTAAACAGGTTACATGTAACAGAATGAAAATACTTCCACTTAGACCTTGTTCATTTGATGATAATATCTCAAATATTTTCCTTTTTTAAGATTTAACAGTGATAATATATCTTAGGTGTTTAATAGGTTAAACGCTCACCAAATTTATTTATTGTTTACACAAAGAAAAATGCTTAAGAAAGTAGCGTTTTCCTTTGCTTTTCTCCCAGGTGTCAGTGTGATTTAGAAGTAATTGCTGAAGAGAAGCCACGTTAACATAACAACAGTTGATGCAGTTGCAAATCTGTCCATTTTAAGGCCCAGGGTTGTCCCCAAGGAGTGATCCTGACCCACTGCAGATGTTGAATTCTCGTTTTAAAAAAATAGTGCTGAGTCTGATACAGATGTTCCCACATTGCCCAGTCCTTTGATTAACCTTTTATGAAGTATCTGCCTACCGAAATCTCGATTAGGATGTTCCCATGTGTCTTATTAAAAGGCTGCCAGGCTTTATTGAACTTTGTGTTTATACTTTGTGTTCTGTGGACAGTTTTGGTGCCGAGTAAGTGGAAAATAGAAAGCATTAGCGTACACTAACAAGGATGTCTGATGTTTGATGCTTGAGTTTGAAATGGGAAACGTCATGGTTTGATTCGCTGATTGTCATGAAAGAATAACTGTAGTTACATGAATAAGGGGCTTCCCTTGTGGATCAAGCTGGGAAAGAATCCACCTGCAATGTGGGAGACCCGGGTTCAATCCCTTGGTTGGGAAGATCCCCTGGAGAAGGGAAAGTCTGTCCTCTCTAGTATTCTGGCCTGGAGAATTCCATGGACTATACAGTCCATGGGGTTGCAAAGAGTCGGACACAACTGAGTGACTTTCACAGGAATAAGAGGGACCCTGATTTCCCATAAACGAGGTGCTGATGAAGGACCTACTTTGCTTCATTGACGTGCCTGCGTGCTTAGTCGTGTCCAATTCTTTGCCATCCTTTGGACTGTAGCTCGCCAGGTTCCTCTGTTCACCTGAGAGACATGTTAATAGAATTTTTTGCTATTATCAAATTATTGGGATTGGGTTTCCAAGTGTGTATCCATACTCTACTCTAGCTCTGAGCCTTCTATACAGGACCGATTGGCCAAAAGTAGTTCTTTAAATTTAAGTAAAAATTTAATAAAATTCAGAATTCAGTTTCTTAGTTACATTGGTCGCATTTCAAGTACTCAGTAAGTACCTATGGCAAATGGCTATTGTATTGGTAATATAAATATAGAACATTTCCATCATTGTAGAAAATTCTACCAAATGGCGTTGTGCTGACCATTAAACACCCGACAGACCCATATGCTTACAGAATTTCCGTTTATGCACTGTATCCTTAAAAAGACTTCTTCAATGGGTTTGTGATTCCTATAAATTTATAGTAGTAAAATCAAAAGTATCAAATTTTCCCAAGAGGAATGATTAGCTCCCATTTCTTTTAGCTTATTATTTCAATCCTTGGATGAAAGTTAATACTAAGAGATTTAAGAATGAATCCTTGGAACAGCTATCATTTTTAGATATTTGGACAGTCCTCAACAAGAGACTCCTGAGGTTATGGTGATCTACTTATCTCTGTGAACTACAGAACTATAAGGATAAAAGCTGGTATAAAACTCTCAGTGTTTAGAAAAATACATTTTCCAGGCTTTTTTGTTTGTTTGTTTTGTTTTGTTTTTGGTATGTTATTTAATTAATACTTTTCTATTTACATAGCTATTAAAATGACTGAAATTGGTGAGATCATGATCACTTTATCCTGAAATCCCTTTTTATAATCTACTTTGAGTGAATGGGTTCAAATATTTTCCAGTTTTCCAACTTGCATATTTTTCATAATATGAAATACCTTTTCAGCTTATGCAGTTTCATTAAAATGTTTTACAAGGAACGCTTTCACTTCTTGTGCTAGATCTACCCTTCTCCATATTCTGAATTGATTATGATTTGTTTTTTTAACACAATTAATTGAATAGCCTTGTCTCTCACCTGGGCTTCCCTTGTGGCTCAGCTGGTAAGAACTTTGCCTGCAATGTGGGAGACCTGGGTTTGATCCCTGGAAGATCCCCTGGAGAAGGGAAAGGCTACCCAGTCCAGTATTCTGGCCTGGAGAATTCCGTGGACTGTATAGTCGATGGAGTCACAGAGTCGGACACGACTGAGCGACTTTCACATTCACTCACCTAGTTTGTTGTATTAGCCTATAAAGTGGTTTGTTATCTCTGATTTATCCCCTCTCATGTGGATTCCCAATGATGCTCCTAGGATTGTCTTCCTAAAACGCACATTTGATCATGCTCTGTATTCCTGGCTTGCTGAATCAGTCAGAATCCTTAGCACTTGTCCAGTGGCCTGTAACAGCCTGGCTCTCATTTACTTTCCATCTACATTTTCAACAAACTTTTTCTTAAAACCTTCCCTCCTATTCTATTTCTAATAAATCCATAGTCTTTATAAACTTCTCCCATTTTGCATAGGTTCTCAACCTCATCTGTATCTATTTGTTCTTTGCAATGAGTATTTTATTTTATTGTACAAATTGAGCTGGTTTTCTTGACTTCTTTTCTACATTTTCATACATTTTGCCTGTTTTCTTTTCCTTTCACTCTTCTCAGAGGAAGAAATATCTCTTCTTTTATCAAAATAACTGAACTAAGGCCAAACAGTGAAGCCTCACTTCAGTGGTTCCCCCATAGAGTGTAGATTAAAGTGAATGAAGGTCTTTGCTGGGCATTCAAGGTGTGCCATGATTTGGTTCAAACCTACTCTGCAAGTGTTAGTCCTCACAGCGGTCCATGCAGATGGAATTAATTCTTTGTGCCTTGCTTTGCTTACTCTCTTGCCTTGTCTGATGCTCTTCCTTCTAAATGTCATGTTCTCTTCCCTCATCTGTAATGATTTTTAAGCATCCAGACAAAAGCTATGTCCAGATGAAGGCATTTCTAATTCCCCTAGTGTGCAATGCTCTCACCTATCTGCGTTCCTAAAGCACTTTAGCATCATGTCCACTGGTATTCATAATCTTGCCTACTGGAGGGGGAACTCCTTGATAACAATTTATTACTGATTCAGCTTTTCTGGTTCCCATAATGCCCACTACATAATCTGGTATTCAGTTCATGCTCAAAAACATGTTTTTAGTGAATAAATGAATTGTATCACTTATTTCCAAGACCAAACGTTTTATTAAGTTTTATTTACAAAACTATACCTGTTTTAAATGAAAATTTCTTGGATAAACCTGCTATTTTGGCTGCTCCATTGATGAACTCTGAGTTAGGATGGGAAGATGATTAATTTCTGGCTTTAGCTGATTGGATATGGTGTGTTTAGATTACTGAAATGCTCAAGTTTGTTGGATTTAAACATAGGGAGATATCTTGTTTTAACCGTGGTTATGTCATGAATTCTTTGATGTGCTTAAATGCTAAGGTGTCAGAATTAATCATGAGGTAAATAGAGATATGTTTGCACTTGTATGACTGTGGTTTTGCATGTACACAGACAAAACGCATGGAGCAGGTGGAAGGAAAGAAATAGAGAAATGGGGAAGACATTCAAAATATAGTTATAGGTAATTAGAAAGCTTGGTATTAAGATGAGTATTAAGAGGTAAGTTTTCTCATTTACTCCAGTACTCTTGCCTGGAAAATCCCATGGATGGAGGAGCAGGGTAGGGTACAGTCCACGGGGTCGCCAAGAGTCGGACACAACTGAGCGACTTCTTCACTTCACTTCAATTTCTCATTAGGTTCATTGGCAAAGAACACTAGTTCTGAGAGTGAATGCATGGGTTTGTATTTGTTCATTTCACAGGGGATTCTCTCAGGTTGGGTGCTTTGCCCTTTTTTGCACATTCTTTGAATCCAAAGCCATCTCTGATTGTCCGCTACCTAAATCAAGATAAAGCAGCATCCAAATTGTTCTATGGCGATTGCAAAAAATTTTTTATTACTGAACTCCATTTCAACTTTATAGATAGTAAGTGATCCATCACAAAGAATGAGGTTACAGGGATTGACCTTTTTGTCTTCTTCCTATTTTAAGGGCAGGAACTAACAGCTCAGCACAAGTGAGGCTCAGTACCTAAACTTTGTTGGGGTAGCTTTCAGTCCTATCAAATACTTGAAATTAAGTAGAGGTAATTTCATATTGCAGGCAAAAAATAAAGTTTAGCAATATCTATTGGACATGAGGGGAAAACAATATATCTTTACAACCTGCAAGTTCAATAGTGGTAGAGAAAAATTTAGTTTGAAATATTTAATTTTTAAAGTAAGCTCAAAATTTCAGTACACTTAATTGATTGAACTCTCCAGTTTTACTGATTGTTTCTGAATCTGTTACCCTAGAAAAATTAGAAATCCAAGATGTCATGCTTCTTTGGGCTATTTCTCATGATAGGTTAAAATCCTACTAAATTCCAAGCCTTAATTCAGATCTTGGACAAATAAGACAGTCTCTACTTACATGTAATTTGCAATCTATTGGCTAAGATAGCCAAGTAAAGCAACTATGAGAATATGGCGACATAATGTAAACTTTGGATGTAAAACTGCATAAAGGCAGAATGGTGTGGTGTTCATTGCTGCATTCCTTGGCATATAGCACAATGACTTGTACGTGGCAGAAGCTGAATAAATATGTAAGATATTTTGGGGGATTTTGCAGAGAAAGAACTTGGAGAAGTGATTGATTCACGCATACTTAGGTTTGCACTGAAGAAAAAAATCACTGTGACATTGATATTTTGAAGGAAGATGGTGGTGGAGATTGGAGACCAGACAAATAAAATGTTGTAAATTGTGATATGAAGAAGTCTTACCTACAAAGATAAAATTTCCAGATTTCCTAAATCAGTGGAACAGATTAGTTTTTCTTTCATGAAAGAAAAGCTTAGAGAAGATAAATGCAGTCTTTTTAACAAGTGGCCTTTTTCACAAGTCGCTTTATGGTGTTATAGCTTGTATACATATATACATACACACCTCAGTATGTTCACAAAATTGTCATATTTGCTCTAGTAGGTGGTAAAACTAAAAACTATTTAATGATAATGCATCATTTAATTTACTTTTAAGGGTTTTTAATAGTAATAAAGCTATAATGACTTCAGGAGAAATATTTTTTTTTTTAGAAAGATGACTGGACTGCACTTTGCATAGATATTGAAAAATACCAGAAACACCATTAGATAGAATTCCTTTAAGCCTGGTGTTCTTGAAGAAGGAGACACTTCTGTTACTATGCAGTGGTTCCCAAGTACACCTATGATTACCATCTTTTTCCAAAGGAGAAATTTTTGAAAGTGAGAGAAGATCCTGTTAATTGTTATTCTGGATAAGAGGTGTTAATTGAGGTAGTTACTGGCCAAACCAGGATATATGATCATATCTAAGAACAACTCACTTAGCTTTGGAAACATATTATATAGTATCTTTGTCATTCACAATGTTAGATTTTAATCCTTCAGCAATATACAATAAACAAAACAAAATATTAAGCAACACACTATATAATTTGCCTTTTCACATCAAGGTGCAGCAAGACCTTGATGTGAAATACTTTGGCAAGAGGAAATAGCAAAGGAAACAGAAAGTTGATTCGTTGTGTTGCACTTAAACTCTCTCAGTAATAAAATGAACCAAAAGTAACTTTTGAGCCTGATTAGACTGATGCACACGCGCAGGTTACAGATGGGTAATGTGGGAGGAGCAGAGACCGTGAAAAGTGTTCTCTAACTTTGTGACCATGAGACAACACATAACCTCTCTGAACCTCAGCATCTTCTTGTCTTTCAAATGAGTGCTGAAATTCACAGAGTAAGAAAATCATTTTTCAAAAAATGCTGAGTCTTTTCACTAATAAGAGAAATGCATGTTGGACTAGTGATAGCCTTTTAAGGTCATCAAAGGGGCAAATAGAAAGGACATCACTAGACTGCCCAGCAGGAGGTAGTGCAGTATACTGATGATGGAGTGTAAACTGATAAATCCGCTCAGGGGAGGCAATTTGGCAATATGTATCAGAAGTCTCATAATTTAAAAAAAAGAAAAAAGTTTTCATGCTCTTTGATTCTGAACTCCCTTTCTAGGAATTTGCCATAGGGAAGTTATCAGATTGTCATGCTGAGATTTATGCACAAGATCCATTGTCTAGTTATTTATACTAGCGTAGCAACTGGAAAGAAATGTCTAGTATTGTGGGACTGATTAAATAGTTTATAGCATATGCAGCTGATGAGAAAATGACGTAGCCTTTTCAAATTATACTCTTGAAAATTATTTAAGGACATGAGTAAATGCTTATGTGAAGTTGTTAAATAGATAAATGGTTCACAAAATTGCATGTGTAGTATGATAATTGCTTTGTAAGACATTACATATAGAATATGAAAAATATGAAATTTATTTATATATATGTGAGATTTATACATAATGACTAGAAGAATAAACACCAAAATGTTAACAATAGCTACCTCAGTGTCATGAGAGTAGAGGTAACTTTTGCTTTCCTCTTTATTCCTTTCATTTAGAAATTTTTTTAAAATGTTGTTTATGTGTTTTACAAAGGACAATACCTGTTATATAGCAATTTTGACTACAAAGAAGTTGCTAAGGTAGATGATTTATAATTCTAAGTCTTTTTAAAAAAAATTCTACCTGTTTCTTGCTACCAACCCATCTCCCACCACCCCCCTCAGGTGTGCATGCTGAAGTCATGTGACCCCCATGGACTGTAGCTTGCCAGGCTCTTCTGTCCATGGAATTTGCCAGGCAAGAATACTAGGTGCTAGTGGGTTGCCATTTCCTTCTCCTATAGTGCTAGTTCTTGTTCTCAGGTTCTACGGTCCTATAATTTTGTTTCAGAATAGGTATTGGAAAACTATTACCTCAGACTTGCTACTTGATTTTGTAAATAAAGTTTTATTGGAACATGACCATGCCCATGTATTTACATATTACATATGACTATTTCCCTGTTACATTCCAACTGAGTTGTTCTGATAGAGATTTGACCCACTGGTGGCTGAGATGGTTAAGAATGTGCCTGCAGTGCAGGAGACCTGGGTTTGATCCCTGGATTGGGAAGATCCCCTGGAGAAGGAAATGGCACCCCACTCCAGTATTCTTGCCTGGAAAATCCATGGGAAGATGAGCCTGGCCGGCTACAGTCCACTGGGTTGCAAAAGAGTTGGGCACAACTGAGCACACAAACATACACACACACACACATGACCCACAAAGCCTAAAATATTCATTTTCTGACCCTTTACAGAAAGCTTTCTAACCCCTTTTCTACAATGTTGAATTAGAGATTTCCATCATTTGGAAAAATCTAATTCAGTTAAAATACAGTTTCAGTTCAGTTCAGTTCAGTTCAGTCGCTCAGTCCAGTTCAGTCGCTCAGTCGTGCCCGACTCTTTGTGAGCCCATGAATTGCAGCATGCCAGGCCTCCCTGTCTGTCACCAACTCCTGGAGTTCATTCAGACTCACATCCATCAAGTCGATGATGCCATCCAACCATCTCATCTTCTGTCATCCCCTTCTCCTCCTGCCCCCAATCCCTCCCAGCATCAGAATTTTTTCCAGTGAGTCAACTCTTCGCATGAGGTGGCCAAAGTACTGGAGTTTTAGCTTTAGCATCATTCCTTCCAAAGAAATCCCGGGGCTGATCTCCTTCAGAATGGACTGGTTGGATCTCCTTGCAGTCCAAGGGACTCTCAAGAGTCTTCTCCAACAGCACAGTTTAAAAGCATCAATTCTTC
>NW_011495078.1:13873553-13876421 GCF_000754665.1 Bison bison bison | reverse complement strand
AAACAAACCTTTGTTGGCAAAGTAATGTCTCTGCTTTTTAATATGTTATCTAGGTTGGTCATAATTTTCCTTCCAAGGAGTAAGTGTCTTTTAATTTCATGGCTGCAGTCACCATCTGCAGTGATTTTGGAGCCCAAAAAAATACAGTCTGACACTGTTTCCACTGTTTCCCCATCTATTTCCCATGAAGTGATGGGACCAGATGCCATGATCTTCGTTTTCTAAATGTTGAGCTTTAAGCCAACTTTTTCACTCTCCACTTTCACTTTCATCAAGAGGCTTTTGAGTTCCTCTTCACTTTCTGTCATAAGGGTGGTGTCATCTGCATATCTGAGGTTATTGATATTTCTCCCTAAAATCTTGATTCCAGCTTGTGCTTCTTCTGGCCCAGCGTTTCTCATGATGTACTCTGCATATAAGTTAAATAAGCAGGGTGACAATATACAGCCTTGACGTACTCCTTTTCCTGTAATATTATTATTTCAGATAAATATTGATATGTAAAAATTCTATAAAGATCTATATGTTGTTTTAATAATTTTAGGACTGTTAAATTCACAAGGCCAGGAAAGATCAAGATCCAACTTGACTCATACTGAGGAGTCAGAGAAGTTTAGATGTCATTAGACCTAAGGAATGTAAATTTATTTGTTATACATTAGTGACAACGTCAGATCAGGTGACCGTCTATTGGAGAGCTGCCTTAGTTACTGGGAATGATGGTGCTGGGAGAGTGAAGAGTTGGTTATTTTGGAGCTGGAGATGTCTTTGGAGGGCACTGTGAACTCACTGATGGCCTGGAGAAGAGCAGAGAGAATAACATGTTTACAGTGTATACGTTGGAAGGCGTCAAAGCTCAGCCATGTGAGTGTCACTACTGGGTGTCTTCATAATAATTTCCTGCTTTGAGTATTGCATGTTTCCATCCTTAGGAGAGAACAGGGGCTTCTAATAATTCTTCTGACATCCATTCCTACATCTCGATTGTGGGAATTGTGGACCTGGGTCTTATTATGGCAAGAAAACCTAATGACATTTTTATTTGCAAGAAATAAATTTATAGGAACACTATTGACAGTGATAAACTTAGTTCTCAAATATCTCAAATATCATTCATATTTGCTTGATATATGTATAAATATTTCTAAATTATTCATATTTATCTCCTAAGTAAATATTTAGTTTTAAAGTACTTCATAAATGCTTTAATTTTTATATTCCTTGATAGACAAGATACTTTGATAGTAAATTTTTCTTGAACCACAAAGAACATATAAAATGCATCATTTATGGAATTTCCTAACTTGTATTAGTGTTTATTCTTGTCAAATTTTAGACAGTTCAGTATTTATATAAATTATACAATTTATCCTTTAGAATCTGTACAGATTCTACTGTGTAAATATATATATTGCATATAAAATTTTCAGTATGCATGAAACTTTTACATACGTTCTTCGCATTATCATATTTATATAAAATGATATCTACTTTTAGCAACTAATACTAAGTCCCGTGTAAATCATTAATAGTTTAATATGCTTAGCAATTTTTATACATAAAAATAATTATCAGTGATTTATACTATAATCTATATGTATTCCATAAGAATATACAAAATATATCTTGGACATGCAAATAAGTCAAGACTGGTTACTTGCCTTCATGTGAATTGTTGGTTTACTGATCCCCTTAGTTAAAATGAGCCCACATTATTTTTGCCTCAAATCATCTATATGAAGATGAGTTAAATATAGTCCCTCTTAGAATGAAAGTCCTCCTTAGTAGTTTTTCTTTCTCAGGAGGAGCACAGGAGCCCTGTTGACTGAGTCAGTTTCTCTGATCAGAAAGACTAACCACTATAATATTGTAAAATAATTAGCCTCCAATTAAAATAAATAAATTTTAACAAATTAAATAAATAAGGAAGACTGGGGGCTTGCTCTGCACATATGCCCTTCTTGTTTCAGTGTGCAAGTTGATCGCTCCCTTTCTTTGTTCCAGGACTTCCATCTGGAAGTGTTTAACCCCATTAAATAATCTTTTAACTTTTAAAAGAAAAATGCACCTCCTTCCTTATAAAACTGGCTTCTAGACGATAAGAAATCTTGATTCTAACACATAATTTTTTGTCATCTTTGATACCAAGCAGCCTTCGAAAGTGCCTTATCTGGAGCGGGTCCTGGGTTGGGTGCTGAGTTGATGGACAACATTGATTCGAGTAAATACAAGGAAGATGCAGACCGCTCAACCAATGTTAAAATTTAAAAAATGTGTACATCAAATAGATAACTTAATAGCATTATAATTCCCAGGGGAATAATTATATATGAAAGGGTGGTAGTAAGCCATGAAATTTCTGTTAGTCTTCTACATTCAATTAGTCTAGGGAAGCTATAAGAAAGAGGAGGGATTTTAAGATATGTTTCAGTGAAAGAATGTGCCTTCTCTAATGTCCTATCTTGGGTAGCAAATTCCTATTTTGGTGTTTTTCTTGCATTCATCATCGTGGGCAGTTATTTAGACATGTAGACATAGTGAATCTTCAAAATGGTGGGAGTTATACCCATACATTTCTGCAAATAATAGGAATAATTATTAAATGTAGCTTCCTGGAAAAATTGCAAAGAATCTTATCTCACTAGAAGTTGATAATATTCTAATTCTGGACTTGGAACACTATGGATAGTTTTTAAAAATTGCTACATTTTATTTTCTACATGCATGTGAGGACTCTAAAAAATGAACTGCCAAGGTGTGCTTATTAATATAATTCATTAGATATGCTTGAGATTATTCCTGAGGATGAGGTGTCCATTAATTATGTTCCTTTGCTTGATGTATTGTGGCATAGGAAATATTGTAATT
>NW_011495078.1:13861365-13873307 GCF_000754665.1 Bison bison bison | reverse complement strand
GGGTGGGGGGGAGGGTAGAAAATGGTTTTGACTTTAGTTTTTGCATAATTGCTGCTTTTTGGATTTACATCACTTCCATCAGTTGTTGAGAGATGAAGTAATTTATTTTAAAGAGAGAGATAAGATGAAGAGTCGAGGGCATTACTATGGAGCAGTGATGACATTTAACTCCTGCTCTAATGTGGTGATCAGTAAGATGAGAGAAGGCATTTATTAAAATGTTAGTATTGCACTTTGTGGGTGTTTTTCACGCTTTAAGAAAATAGTCATTCTTATACTTAGAGGATGGTTTTTTAGATGATTTGCATTTTACTTAACTGACAACATTAGACATTACATTAAAAGGAACACAATGGATTCCTTATGTACAGCTTTTTTGAAAGCATTTGTGATGATCTTTGAATTTGGTATTCATTATCCTACTTAGAAGTGTAATTGAGATTCATTTTAGTTCTTCTTAGTCAAATAATCATAATGAGATAGAAAATATTTATTGCTGGGAACAAGACAATGGTGTAGATGTGAAGCATTAGGAAAACAGAAAATATAAGCACCACAATAATAATAATAATAAAAACCAACCCTCTGAGTTGTAGTCAGTCTAAAAATTAGATATAAAGGTCATTAAAAGAATAAACATTATTTCCTTTTTCCTATAATTAATTTGTAGGTATTGCATCAACAGGGCTTATGTTATTAACTGTGTTATTAACTCTGAGAAATTAGGGGTGAAAGTAATTTCTGATGTGCCATTTTAATTCTTGTTTCCATTTCCATTCCATTCTGTCTCTTTTCTTCCTGTACACTCTTCATTGTGGCATCCAACAAGAACCCTTCTCAACAGCCATGTTTGGTTAAGATTATCTTTTTCTGTTCAAGTTCACAGCTTCATAAATATGCATGTCATTCTGGGGAGCAAAGATTCTGTCCATGATAATTTGCTGTCTCGTGGCATGCACGTTATAGCCTGTTACAATGGGGAAATTGCATACACGTGTTGACGGAAGAGAGTTTTACTGATAGGAATTTAAGAATTTCCTGGGAAGATTAGGAAAATTAAACTTTGTCTAGAGGGAAAGAAAGAAAAATTATATTTGGCATGTTTCTCCTATATTTGTACAAAATATTTACACAGTCACCCACTGTGGAAAAACACCAATTTAAAATATTTTCTATGTGAATTTTCTGATCAAATATATAATTAGCACAGTTTGCAAGTATTTATTTTCCTCAAATTTATTCTTACATTGTTCTCAATTAGGCACTTGGATGGCATTATACTCTTAAATTAGCATTTATAACTTTCTGGTTTCTATGATTTATTTTTCCCACTTAGTCAGACATTTTTGAGGGAGGGGGCATTTAGTTTAGCATCTGCTTGGTTCCATGCTGATCATGGCACATAGATGGTGCTCGATAGGTACCATTTAATTGAAAGATGATAGTCAACATCAATGATGATCAAAATGACAGGAAACTTCATTTTTACTGTGACAAGAATGTAAATATAATATTTTAAGAGGTTGGTGCTAATTTGTTTATTAGATATATTTAATTGAATTCCTCTTCTGAGTAAGGTTAGTTTCTTTAGCAGCAAAAGTTTCACAAATATTAGGGTACTGCAACCAAGTTCTGTAGTCCACTGGGGCTCTACAGATGGATTTAATATTAATAGAAATAATTTGCAAATGTTGCACTCCTGTCCATTTTTCTGCAAAGAGAATCAAAACTTTTATTAGATTCTTAAAGAAGTCTGTGACTTAACCAAGATTAAAAAATGACTGAATTAACAGAGTCGTTGTTTTGGTGAACATTCCAGATTTTGTTAGTTGTCACATGTTCTCTCTTTGCTGTCATTTGAATTAAGTTTTGATAAAAAATTAAGAACATATGTTCCTGTTCAACACTACATTCTATGTTTTAAAGTTTAAGAACACATTAATGTCCTTACTTTTAACCATAAGAAGAGACTTTAAATGAGAGGAATATTGGTAGAGAAAATCAATAACTAAAAATATTAAGTGGGAAAGTATGTTACAAAACTTATGTACAGTAGATATACAGTATATAATTAAATATACTTCACATAAGTACATATCTAAACACATAAAGACAAGGGAGATATCCTCAAAAGATCTGTAGTGATTATTCCTGGGTGGTGAATCTTATATATTTAATTTTTTTCCTTTTAGCTATTAAAATCTGTACTTTAAAATCTGTTCTTCAAATCTTATTTAAAAATATACCCCTTCTACCATCTAAGGACATAGAGAGAAGTCATCAGTCTGTAACCTGAAAGAGGGCTTTTACCAGAACTGCTTATGCTGGCCCTCTGACCTTGAATTTCCACCCTCTAGAATTGTAAGAAATAAAGTTCTTTGTTTATAAGTTCCTTCCTATCAAAAAAAAAATATATATATAGTAAATAGTACTTAGAAGGTCTTTGTCTTAGAAGTTGTTCTTTGCAGTTTGTCCGGCTGATTATCTTTCTTTAAACATTTGGATATAAACACAAGCATGTACATATACACAAACATGTGTTGCTGTTGTTGTTTGTTGCTAAGTAGTGTTTGACTCTTTGCAACCCTCATGGACTTTAGCTCACCAGGCTCCTCTGCCCGTGGAATTTCCCAGGCAAGAATACTGGAGTGGGTTGCCGTTTCCTTCTGCAGGGGATCTTCCCGACCCAGGAATTGAACTTGCATTTCCTGCATTGCGGGTGGATTCTTTACCACTGTGAAGCCACTGTGAAGAAGCACCAGAGAAGCCCATACAAACATGTACACATGTGCATATATACATGTACATCTAACCAAAGAGAGAAAGCAGTCTTCCTGAGTGACATTAGAACAATTTAAATATCACTGAAACAAAATTTTATTTACCCCTGTGTTTTGATGCTTCCATCGTCAATGAATCTGTCCTTTGCTTAAAAGTTAGAGGTTTGCAGCAGGCTGAGGGGTTATCTCAACTTTTGGGGCACAGGTTGAAAGTTGGAAGGATTCAGAAAATAGATGGACTGGAGAAAGTGAGTCAATTCTACCAGCCAATGATGAAATGGGAGATTCCTGTATTATCCATACAATTAGCAAGGATACTCTCCACATCCTTCAACATTGCATGAACACTTTTTTGAGTTCTTTCTGTCTTTTATCCCTTACAGAGTTACCCTGGATATTCATCGAACTATAGTTTAATTATAAAAATATTTCTATTTTTTTGTAAGCTAGAGAGTTCCCGGCAAATATTATGTTGCCGTGTTGAATGGATCCTTCTGACCATGCCCACCAAAATAAAAAAAAAAAAAACAAAGAAGCTCCTCTCAAAATCATGGAATCAGATTCAAAAATATTATTACCTTGGGTCCAGATAACTCTAATGAAACCAAGAAGACAAATGAACAAAAACTATCCTAAGAGTGAATTTTATCATATTTTCTTGTTTGACAAACTGTAAAATGCCACCACATTAGGTACCATATTCACAAGAGGAATCCAAATATCTCCATGACCAGGCAAGTGCTCGGTGGAACTCCACCCCATTGTCAGGGTGTCATCGAGGAAGACAGATTTCTGAGGCTTAATGAAGTACCTCAGCAATGTTATGTCCTGTGGGCTCTTTCTTTTCTGTCCTCTCATTTCACTGCTCAGACCTTTTGGAACTGTGGAGCAGAAGCATGTATATATATATATAAAGCGATCAAAGCATACGGAATTTAAACCTTGGCACTTGGCTGGGGGAACACTTTGCAAAGTCATAACTGAAGAGGGCCAGTTGGAGATGGGGTCAGCCAGACTTGAGTGGCCTTGGGTCCACCCCTTCTCTGACTCTACTACCAGGCTTGTCCCAGGAATCATCGGAGGAGAACAGGTTGAAATGATTGTTCAGTGTTTTGGCTGGGAATTATTCATCCCTCAGCTTGTAAACCTGCAGAAGGCAATGGCAACCCACTCTAGTGCTCTTGCCTGGAAAATCCCATGGACAGAGGAGCCTGGTAGGTTACGGTCCATGGGGTTGCAAAGAGTTGGACACGACTGAGCGACTTCACTTCCTTTCCTTTTCATCTTGTAAAAGTAAACTAGGTTTCCTTTGAGAAACCAGATTCTTCTGCACATATGTCATATATTTGAGGTGGACATGATTTGAGGCCTGTACAAATAGAACATTTTACAGTGTCCTATGCAGAGAAATTGATTCAGAGATGGCATGAAGATGCAATGTGGCTTTCATGGGGATGGGTAAATCCAAGGATAATGCTAGTCTGCAGCTCCTGGCAACTGTCCAGCCACCAAGAGGAACTTTAGAATAAAACCAATATGGAGAAGGGTGGGCTTCAGGATAGGCTAGCAGGCTTCAGTTCTGAAGTAAATCTGTTAACTTTTTCTTTTCACAGCCACTGAGTTCCTTTTTTGTTTAATCCACTTTAAACTTTTTTTTTTTTTATCATCTACAACAGAAAGATTCCTAACTGATACAGTATGATACAGTACCTGTTCCTTCCTGAAAAGCACACAGACTCTTAATAGCTGGAGTAGAATAGAGTAGCATCATTAGAATCAGCATAGAGTAGAATCAGCACCACAGAATCTGACCCAACTTTTCAGTTTCTTGGGATTTTTTTCTGGTAAGCTTCTGCATTCTAAGATTGGATGCTTAGCCCAATAGTATTCAGCCCTTCAGTTTTCCCAGGTGACACTAGTGGAAAAGAACCTGCCTGCCAATGTAGGAGACATAAGCGACACCGGTTTGATCCCTGGGTTGAGAAGATCCCCTGGAGGAAGGCATGGCAACCCTCTCCAGTATTCTTATCTGGAGAACCCCATGGACAGAGGAGCCTGGAGGGTTACAGTCCCTGGGGTCGCAAAAGAGTTGAATATGACTGAAGAGACTTAGCACGTACGCACACATTCAGATCTTCTCTTCATACCTTTAAGGTTATACATTTCTTTCTAAGTAATGAGTTAGTTGAACTTCCCAGGCTTTGATATATAATATTTTCCAATTTCCATTATGGATCATTATTTGACCCATGAGCTATTTATATATTTTTTTAAAAATCATGCTATTTTAACCTAAATGTCTTTGTTTTTGGTTTCTCACTTGATTTCATCATTACAGTCAGAGAATGTGATATGTGATATCTGTCCCTTGAAACATGTGTGGACTTGTTTATGGTTGCTATATGGTCAATGGGAGAAGGCAATGGCACCCCACTCCAGTATTGTTGCCCGGAAAATCCCATGGATGGAGAAGCCTGGTAGGCTGCAGTCCATGGGGTCGCACAGAGTCGGACACGACTGAAGCGACTTAGCAGCAGCAGCAGCATATGGTCGATATTCATAAATGTTCCAGATGACGTGTATAAATTATAGTTTATGTTTTTTTGTTAATTCCATTCATGTTGTTTTATATCTCTTTTGGTTTATATACTGCTATTGTTGTCCTGTGTCATCAGTTAGTTACTGAAAGATACCAGTTATAATCTCCAAATATCATAGTGAATCTTTCAAGCTTGCTTGTTAGTTCTGTCAGATTTTGCTTTATTTCTTTGGAATTTATGTTATTAGCTGTATGCAAGTTTAGAATTATTACATCTTCCTGAAGGAATGAAACTTTTAGCAGTATGTATTTATATTCTTTTTTGCTAAAAATTCTCATTGCCTTCAAATGTAAATGCATTTTAAGTTAATATAATTAGCAATATCACTTTCTTTTTGGGTAGTATTTGCCTATAGATTGCTTTCTATCTAGGTTACCAGCAGTGGGCAAGTGCCTTTGTATAGTTGCTGAATTGAGAGCCTTCTTGCCACCTTGGATTCTTGTACTAGCTTTCTGCTATTTTTAAGGGTTTCCTTTATTTTCTTATCATCTTGCAAGCTCAGCCTGCACTAGAATGGATTTTTAAAAAATATTTGTATTTACACCCATGTCTGATCCATGTCAATATATGGTAAAAACCCACCACAATATTGTAAAGTAATTAGCCTCCAATTAAAATAAGAGATTAAAAAATACTTGTATTTAACATTTTTAGGAAGTTTATTTAATCTGGCATCTTGGGCTTCCCTCTTAGTTCAGTTGGTAAAGAATCTACCAGCAAAGTAGGAGACCTGGGTTTGATTCCTGGGTTGGGAAGATCCCCTGGAGAAGGAAATGGCAACCCACTCCAGGATTTTTGCCTGGAGAATCCCATGAAAAGAAGAGCCTGGTGGGCTACAGTCCATGGGGGTCACAAGAGTTGTTCACGACTTAGCGACTAAACCATTAATTTGTGAGAAAAATTCTCCTCTACTGTCTGCCCATTTAAATCCTTATAATTCTTAAAATCTCTAAAGTTTCCTCTTTAGAGAGATTTTCAGTGTCAGACAAAATTACCCATCCTTCCTCTAAATTTCCTTATATTATTTATACTTTCATTTAGCACTGATTTCATCCAGTCCTAGTCAGTTCTCATTTATATGTCTTAGCTCATCGCTCCAACAAGGTCTCCTCTCTTTCTGCCCATCTTCCTAATGCCATAGGTTCTTCCCAGGTGATACACATTTCCTGTCCCATGTGATACTTACAAACATTCTACTGCTTGCTGATGTATTTCATTTCTGCACTCCTATTACTGTCTTCCCTTATGTCACAGAAATACAACATTATGGTTCATAATCTTATTTTGTCCCCTAATTTTATGATATTCCCAGATAGAAACCAGAAAGAGGTTAACATATTCGTATCCTACCCCATCAGGTGGCTGGAGTCTCTTTGCCTCCTGAATTCCGGGTAAGATGGACTTGAATCACCACTGCCCACTGAGCATACATCCCAAACCCGTCCTGGGCTGGAGCAGAGTTGTGGTGCCCCGGTTCACCTCTGTCTTCAATCTCCTGTTCTCACAGGTTTAGCTGTTTATGGATCATATTCACATGCCATCCTTGCTATTTTGTTCTTACCACATCAATCCAGATATGAAATTCACTTTCTTAATTTCCACAAGGAAACTCATTCACATAAGGCAGTTATTGTTTACAAAAATGTTTTGCTAGAGATTTATATCCAGCAAGGCAAGGCAACTTAACTAGATTATTTTAGCATTCTTTTAAAGATAAAGTAAGTTAAATAAGTTAAATGTTATTATTTTCCATATCTTTTCTTAAAAATTATTCATCTACCCCATCATCAGAAATCATTTTTCTGATTACCTGCACCCCAACTTTTGCTCTAGGCTTACATCAACATTCTGGCTTCTCTCTTTTCCCCAACTCTCCTCTTAATGCCCCAAATTTCTGATTATTTCTAGGGCTAAACAATAGGAAAAAAAATCCCACTTCACTTCAGTAGATCCACAGTCTCAGGTTCTAACTAATCCATCGAGTAACCTATCAAGATATTTTCCTAAACTGAAACCTCTATTAAGACGACGGCATTTCATTTACTTCTGCCCTAACTCAAACCTATCTTCTTATAGCAGCTCGAGGCCAGCTTTGTGCTTTCTTTCAAGCCCTCCTTTAGTGATGTGGTCACTAGGAGGTAAGAACCCAGATGGAAAAATACAGCTGTTGCTAGCTATTTCTGGAGGCATGATTGAGCAGGAGGAAAGAACTATGCAGCAAAAATGTTACCAGCATTTCCTCAGTTGACTCCACCTGTTTTCCGAATATTGGTGCTGTACCTTTAAATTTTTTTTCTTCTTCTAAATATTCCAAGATAAGAAAATCTAGAATAGCTCTGCAAAAAATGGCCTGTTTTGGGGGTGTGTGGGGAGAAGGTAAGGGTGGGGTATAGAGGAAGAGGAGAAAGAAAGAAATGTAGAATTATATACATCACATCTTTGAAATTATTTAACTCAACAGACTGCGCCCATTCAGCTAATGCTTATTCTATTTGAAAGAGGCAAATCAGTCTATATGTCTTTGGAAAGGGTAGATATTTGTTTGAAAAATAAGCCAGCTTCAGGAACAATAGCTACACTCATCAACATGGATGACTTTCAAAAATATACCTTGAAAGAAACATATCTCAGAAGAGAATATAGTTCATATTATTCAATTTAAATAAAGTAGAAAAACAGGTAAAACCAAACTATGAATTGTTTAAGGTTATATATGAAAGTAGTAAATATAATTTGGAGATGTATGGGCATATTCTACTTATTGGTCTGAGAATCAGATGCAAGTATTTTATTTTATTACTGTTCCTTAAACTATGCAATTACATTTATATCCTTCATACTGTTTTGTATGTATGCTATACTTCAAAGTATAATAAATACATCCATTAGACAACAAAAGCAAAAAGAAAATACATCAACATACCAATATCAACAAAGCAGAGTGTATCAGAAATACTTAAATTCCAATTTAATTCCTGGCATTAGGCCTATCTGTGAATGAACAAATCTCACCTAAATGTATTTGACCTTGGGGAAAAAATAAAGTACAATTGCTACTAAACAAAAAGCTTTTCTTATTGCTGAATATATCAACTGTAAAGGAGAAAATCAGTGACTCATGTCATACTACACCCAGTGTCTGCACAAAGGATTTAGATTAATTATTCTTGCGAAGTTCAGACATATTTCTCTAAGATCTTGACAACTGATATTGGTTGGTTATGACCCAAGCCATTATAAAGAAACAGACCATCATCATTTCTGTGCAAATAGAAAAGTTAAAATATAGCCAATTATTATTAATAGTTTCAGAAGAAATAAAGATAAACATAACACATTATTTAACCTGATAGCTAGGAATCTGTTACTTGAAGTACAAAAATTTGCCTTTAAACACTCTCTTTACATTCAGAACAATAACTGCCACTATTTACTTTTAGGTTTTTGATAATATCTCCTTTTAGAGATGAAAAATGAGAAAAATTCAACAGCTCTTTCTATATAGAAAGTGTCAAAGCTCATGGTGAAATTACAGCTTTATATAATTTAGAATGTAATTTCCCCGTTTGTATGCATTAATATCTTTTCTTTTTACTTGATTCTCCTTGTCAACCAATATAACAAATGAAAATGCCATTTTGTTTATAAAAGACTGTGTTAATCATACAATTATGTGTATTTTCACAGACTTGGTACCTTTTCAGCTGAGGATATTCTTTTCCTCTGTATTTTCAATAGCAAGCTTGCAAGTCCTCTGAATAGGTGACATAGATACCCAAGAGAGATGTGACTTTTTCCAACTTGTGTATGAAGTCAGTGGGTTTTCTTTATAGTAAGACCATGTTCCCTTTTTTTTCCTTTTGTGAGAAAAACAAGAGTTGACATTATCGAGGAGCAAACCAGACATAACTTCAGCACTTGGCTTCTTTCCAGAACCCTGGAGTGCTCGCTTCTGGTTGTATATTTTTAAATTATCATCATTGTGTTAATATTTACAGTTTGTATTGAACACATATTTGGAGCACATATTTGTAGCAAGTGCTGTTTTGTTTTCTTAAATCAGTACTTGTGGACTGCTGTAGCTGTAAGATTATACACACACATATACACACACACACACACACATTACATACGGGTGTCTGAAGTGTGTATGCAGCAGCAGTGTGTATGTGTGTGTGTATATAATCTTATACCTATAGTAGTCCATAAATGGGTATATGTAATCCACATACGGATGGATGTTGTGTGTGTGTGTGTGTGTGTGTGTGTGTGAGTGAGTGAGTGTGAATGCATGTGAAAGTCTCTCTTTAAGGAAGAACCAAAGAACAGTCAAATAAAGAAAAATGACATAATTCTCTAGGTTCTGAGCATTCCCAAGATGCTCATTTCCATCGCCTCCTTGAGTTTTCTCCATATAAACTCACTGATCGTGGAATTGGAGGACTGGGAAGAAGTACAACTCCATCAATGGTCTTTATCCACCTAATACCATAAGGCCACCCTGCAGGGAAGAAGATCACTATCCTCAAGTTACCATTTGGTCCCTTCTCTCCTAAATGATGAGAAAATTGCAAGTCACTTCTAGTTTGTTAGTTTTATTTCAATTATGATAATTTTAGTTGAAAGCTAAATTAGGGATTAATTTTAGTCACAGGCAGCAGGAGCAGATGCTACTTTTCTGGCTCCTGGACATTTCTTCTCCTCATAAGAACAAACATGCCATCCCCCTTCTCTTTTTTCACAACTTTATATATTATACGTAAAGCAACATGGGAAAAATGGACAGGCACCCTTAAATCATGAAGAATCACTTTTTAGATACTGGTCATCTGTGAATTCCACATCAGAAAGAGCGAAACAAATGTGTATATTGATGCATATGTGTGGAATCTAGAAAAACAATACAGATGAACTTATTTGCAAAGCAGAAATAGAGACATAGACATAGAGAACAAACATATGGACACCAAGGGGGAAGGTGGGAGGGAGGGATTGGCAGGTGAGGACTGTCAGATATATAGATATGTCTCTCTCTATATATATTACTCTGTGCTATGCTGTGCTGTACTTAGTCACTCAGTCGTGTCCGACTCTCTGTGACCCCATGGACTGTAGCCCACCAAGCTCCTCTGTCCATGGGGGTCTCCAGGCAAGAATACTGGAATGGTTGCCATGCCCTCCTCCAGAGATCTTCCCAACCGAGGGATCAAACCCAGGTCTCCTGCATTGCAGACAGATTCTTTACCATTTGAGCCACCAGGGAAGCCCATGTATATATATATAAAACTAAGTATAAAATAGATAACTAATGAGAACCTACTGTATAGCACTGGGGACTCTACTCAGTGCTCTGTGGTGAACTAAATGGGAAGCAAATCCGAAGAAGAGGGGATATATGTATATGTGAGACTGATCCACCTTAATGTACAGCAGTAAGTAACACAACATTGTAAAGTAACCATACTCCAGTTAAAAAAACAAAAGAACAAAAAACGTATTAAAATAAATGGACATATATAATAAAAAGAAAAGCAATATTTGGCATTTTCATAAAGGTAAATGTTAATTCTGGCTTAATATTTGTCCTCAGCTTTTCAAAATAATAGTTGTAATGAGATATAATTCACAGTCCATCCATTTCAAGTTTATGACTCAATGATTTTTAGTATATTCACAAGAGTTTTACAATAATAATTACAAATGGAATATTTTCATCAACCCAAAAGAAACCTTGTGCCCATTATAGTCACCTCCAATTTTCCCCAACCTCCCCTAGCACCTGGCAACCTCCAATCTACTTTGTGTCTGTATAGATTTGCCAGTTCTGGACATCTCATATAAATGGAATAAAAATCTGTAATTTTTGATAACTGTCTTCTTTAATTTATCAGTGCTTTCAAGGTTCATCCATGTTGTAGCATATAATATTGCTCTGTATGGATATACCAGTTTTTTTTAACTATTCATTTGTTGGTAGACATTTAGGTTGTTTCCATATCTTTGGCCATTATGAATAATGCTGCTGTGATCATTTATGTACAAGTTTTCATGAAATGTATGTTTTCATTGGCCTTCCCAGATGACACAGTGGTAAAGAATCCCCCTGAGAATGTAGGAGACTCAAGAGACAGGGGTTCGATCTCTGGGTTGGGAGGATCCCCTGGAGAAGGAAATGGCAACCCACTCCACTATTCTTGCCTGGAAAATTCCATGGACAAAGGAGCCTGGTTCTATGGAGTTGCAAAGAGTCAGACACAACTGAGCATGCATGCACATATTTTCATTACTCTTGGGTCTATACCAAGTAATCAAACTGCTGAGTCACATGGTAATTCCATGTGTAAACTTTTAAGGAACTACCAAACTGTCTCCCAAGGCTGGTGCAGCATTTTCCCTTCCCAGAAGCAGTGTATCAGGGTTCCAGTGTCTCCCTGTCCTGAGCTTTTCATTCGTTTTTGTTGTTGAGCCACATTAATATAAAAATCTATACTTAGCCTCAACAATACATTGTCAACACCGCAACCAATATTTATCAAACTTGTTAGGACATTATCAGGTACAG
>NW_011495078.1:13766067-13861265 GCF_000754665.1 Bison bison bison | reverse complement strand
AATGGTCTTTCTAGAGCTCTTTATTAGGAGTCAGAAAATTTACCAGTTCTAGAGCTCTCTGAATACTGGGAAAGCAAGTTTGCTACCCCAGAAATTGTTTTTTTTCGTTCTCCAAGGACATTACATAGGAGTCTCTGGTTATGGCTTTTGATGAGCTTTGCCACTGAGTGCTTCAAAATGGCAGTGAGGTTTTCAGTTACTCCTCAAATGACTCCTTTCAAAACAGAAACAGAAAAAAAAAAAAAGACTACCAGAGCTCTCCCTGACATAGTATCTTGGTCGTGTGTGTGTGTGTGCTCAGTCATGTCTGACTCTTTGCAACCCCATGGACTGTAACCCTCCAGGCTTCCTTTGTCCATGGAGTTTTTCAGGCAAGAATTCTGCAGTGGTTTGCATTTCCACCCGCAGGGGATCTTCGGGACCCAGGGATCGAAGCTGCATCTCCTATGTCTCCTGCATTGTCAGGGGGATTCTTTACCACTGCGCCACCTGGGGCCATATATCGGAGACTGAATATTCAACTTCACATGTTTTCCTTCTTCCTTTGTCCTGAAAAGTCATTCTCATGCCGGAGTGAGCGCTTGGATCTTTTACTCACTGTTTTCTTTGCAAGATAGTTGTCTAATGCTCTTCCTCTTCAGATTATGAAATTGTTGTTTACTTCTTCATTCAAAGCCTGAAGCATATCTGAGTGTGTTTCTTGACCTGAAAGGGAACTTTTAGGGGAAGAGAGCACAAACCTTCACAAGCGCCTGGTTCTATATTTTCTCTCACCCTGAAGTTTTCATTGAGATTGTGAGAACATTCAGTTCTAATATGTTTTCCTCACTCTTTTGCAATTGTGCATAGCAGTGTTATTATGGAAATAGACTGTGTTGAGGCATCAATGTGTACAGAAAACTGACAGAGAAACACAAAAGGTTTGAAAGTGAGCCTTGTTGAAATTCAAATTGGGGTGAGATTCATCACATGCTATTTCCCATTTGAAGTTTTCTCTGACACGAGAGTGGGTCGTTTTTATTTCTGATCGGGACATCATTTAGTTAACTTCAACACTGCCAGTGGCCAGCAGCCCCAGCATGGGCCCGCAGCTGGTTGGAGGGCTTCCGGATGGCCTTCAGCATCCCCAACTCAGGGAACAGATGCCAAGACCTCAATTTCTCATAGTGAGTGGGATCTTGGATCAATCTGGTCTCAAACCTTTGATGCTTCGGTGAGTCTGCTTCCTTTCTGTGCCAAGGCCCAGTGTGGTAGGTCATTGACGGTCATCCAGATAAGACTGACTTGCCTCATGTTTTTGGATTTTATAATGTGGATTTCTGACCCTTGCCTAGGGCTGGGCTATGGAACAAGGCTAATTTCCTTGGTCCAGGTCCTATTTTGTTTTCCACAATTACTTTTTTCATCCCTTCTGGCTGTGACGAATAATCAGTATATTTTCTTTTTGACTCTAATAAAATTGACTTTTAAGAAAAGAAACATCGGTCTATCTTATTTTGGCTTTCTTATTTAATACGTGGAATACTGAGGGGAAAATGTTCTCTAACCCCTCTACTTTGAATCTGATTCTCTTGGATTAAAAAATGTATGATCTCTCCATGTTGAAATCTCCCTACCCTCAGATCATTTCTTCTGGATCCTTGAAGATTGAGCCTCTACCTCACTGTCTCTCTTTCAAAACTACTTGTGTCATATTTTCTGGTGAAGTCTATAACCATGAGGATGATGCTGTCTATATTCTTGCCTCTGATTTCCTTGGTCCTCCGAGGAAATGATTATGCTTATGTTATGGTTATGAGTTTTTTCCTCTAGTCTTCTTCCGCTGGTCCACCCTGGATGTCATTATTACTGTTAATTTCAACTCCTCCACATCTTAATTTTAAAAATACCATTTTCTTACCACCATGTCCTATGTTTCCAACATTTTTTTCTCTGTAGCATGACTCCAGAAAGTTTTCAACTTCTCTGGAACTACACTCTCTCTCGCCCCTCTCCAGTTATGCTCTTTCTTTCCTCCAATACACTAAGTAAATTCCATGATTAATGATTGCATTTTTTCCCTTGTCTTTTGCCTCAGTGTCTGACTCCTGTATTACTTCTTTGTACTTGCCTGGTGAAACCACAACCCTAGGTATATTCACCTTTCTGCATCTGTACCCACGCAGGTGAATGTGACCAGAACAAAATAGACAATCATACTGAGAAGTTTCATTTTAAGTCATGACCATGAATCTCAAATGTGCCCATACCATGCTTCCTTAGTCCACTCAATTTCAACTTTCCTGCTCACTCTCATACCTTTACCCCCAGACTCCTAGTACATTTTTTCCCATCCTCATTATCAGCTGATGACTTTATTTCTACTTAACTAGAAAAAAAAAATGGCAGTGATCAGAAAAGAACTTTCAGATTCTCATCATCTCATCAACCTATACACTCTGCTTTTATAACAATGACCACAGACAAACTTTTCAGCACCTAAAACAAACCAGTTTCTCAACCTATTTAGTAATTTCTACTCCTTTGTCTCTTCAAGAACTCCAGGAATTTCTGACTTGCATGAGCAATTTCCCTTTCTATTTGGTCCTCTCCCTCAGCAGATAAAAGTGCTGTTTATCTCCCCTGTTGAAAAAAAGACTCTGCCTTGACTCAATATCTCTTTCAAGTTCTGCTCTCCTTCTCTACTCTACTTCATAACAAAACTCCTAAAAAGTATTTCCTGAATTTACTGTCTCCATTCCACTCCTTGCTTTCTTTCATGAAGCTACTATAGTCAGGCTTTCTTCCTACCGCTCCTTTGAAATTGCTTTGTTAAGACCATTGGTGACCTCTCTTTAGCTAGATCCAGCAGTCAATTGCAGTTCTCTGGCCATATCTGTGCATTTGACAGTCAATCACTTCCTTCATTTTGAATGAGTCTTCACTTGGCTTCCTGGACACCATGCTCTCTGGGCTTTCCTCCTGCCTTGTAGTTGATTCTCAGTCCCACCTGCCAGTCCCCCTTCACCTCTTCAACTTCCCTTTATTGGCACATTGCAAGGCTAGGTTTTGGACATCTCCTCCATCCCTCTCATTGGTAGTTTCATTCAGGCTCATGACTTTATGTTTATTTACTTACTTTTTTGAACTGAATTGTGGACTTTCCTACTCAGAGTTCATAGAGTTTGTTTGTTTGTTTTTTGGCCATGCTGTACAGCATGTGGGACCTGAGTTCCCCAACTGGGGATTGAACCCACGCCCACTGCAGTGGAAATGCGGAATCAACCACTGGACCATCGGGGAAGTCTCCAGGCTCATGATTCTAAATACTACCTATGCATTATGGGTCTAAATCAGCATCGCCAGCCCGCACATCTTTCCGTCACTCCTCATGAGACAGGCTGGGACCTGGGACCCTTTCTCAGGGTGCTTGCCCTTGCACCTGGACAAACAATTCCTTGAGCAACAAAACACAGAGAAACTGTGAGTGAGTGAGTGAGAGAGTGAAGTCACTCAGTCGTGTCCAACTCTTTGCAACCCCATGGACTGTAGCCTACCAGGCTTCTCCATCCATGGGATTCTCCAGGCAAGAATACTGGAGTGGGTAACCATTTCCTTCTCCAGGGTATCTTCCTGACCTAGGGATCGAACATGGGTCTCCCGCATTGGAGGCAGATGCTTTAACCTCTAAGCCTAAGGCACTAAAAATAAGTGCACACATATGCAGTTGGGGCAAATTATGAACGATAAGATACAAAAAGGCCCCAAATCAACTGCCACTTCTGAGGGAGGTGCCAGGAACAAATGCAGGGTACTGCCCATGATCCTTGCACAGAGCAGCACCAAGAGAATGGGCAGACCACCCAAGCCACCCTCTTGCCTGACTCACTAATCTGCCTCTAGCTTCACTCCACTTAAAGAACCATCTCCCCCTTCCTGGGAGCTAGCGAGGACACCTGTTACTTGTTTTTGCTACCTTATTCTCCATACCCCTTCCTTTCTTTACACGGCTTCATATTCTCTGAAGAACCTATTTAAAGTTGCAATCTGCTGCCTTCTGGCACTTTCTATTTTCCTTTCTTCTCTATTTTGTATAACATTTATAACCATCCAACGTGCTGTCTATTTTACATCTTGTTTATTTTTTACTCCCTCCCTTAGTAGAAAATAAGCTTAATAAAGGGCAGGGATTTTTGTCCATTTCCTTCAATGCCAAGAACAGTGCCTGGCATAAAAAGAACTCAATAAATATTTGCTACATGCATACCATGTGAATTTAAATTGGACTTTCTTTCTTATTATAACTTAGTAATTTCACAAATGATGCGAAGAGACAAATCTCCTTTAAATGAACCACATTAAGGAACTGAAGGCTACTTTACCAGTCCCCTGCGCCTCTGTGCTTGTCACGGGGATTTGCAGCACTAGAGGGTAGAAAACTAGCCTCCAGGAGGAAATTGATAGAGGCAGCTGCTAAGCACAAATAGGCTGGCAGAAGTTGCTGAAACTTTCTTACTCTACATCTTCAAAAACTTTACTGTACAATTAACAGTTCACCAGTAGGGTTGAGGGCCTCATAAACAGCTTCAGGATAGGGGCATAAAGTACCCTTCTTCTTTACTAATTTTAGTTGTAGTAAAGTAAAACATTTGAGGGCTTCCCTGGTGGCTCAGTGGTAAAGAATCTGCCCACAAGGCAGGAGCTGCAGGAGACATGCATTGAATCCCTGGATCAGGAAGATCCCTTGGGGAAGGTAATGGCAACCCATTCCAGTGATCTTGCCTGGAGAATTCCATGGACAGGAGTCTGGTGGTCTATAGTCCATAGGGTCGCAGAGTCAGACATGGCTGAGTGACTTAGCTCACACACACAAAAGACGAAGGTAGATGCTTGCGAGAGCTAAGGGACTTCACGACAGTTAGTACTTGATGTAGGTGGAATGTTGCCCCCTCTCAAAGAATATACTGGAGTCTTGATCCCCAGTTCCCGTGAATGGAACCTTATTTGGAGATATAGTGGGTTTGGTTTTTTTTACATATACTTAACCTGAGATGAAGCATCAGAACTATGTTCTTACAGAAGGGGGAAATGTGACAAATAGAGAGGGGTGATGTTATGAAGACACAGACAGAGCATCATCTACAAGCCAAGGAATGCTGAGGTCACCAGAAACTAGGAGAAGGGTTGGAGCAGATTCTCCCTCAGCCCTCAGTGGGGAGTAACCCTGCCAACACCTTTGTTTCAGGTTTCTAGCCTGTGGGACTCTAAGACAACACATTTGTGATTTAAGCCACCTAGTTGTGGTGCTTTGTTACACAGACCTAGGAAACTAGTTCATTATTTTACTTTTATACTGCATATAGCGTGGACATATTATTTTAGGACACATAATTTATTTAAACCCCAGAGCTTTAGATTTTAATTATCTAGAGAAAATTTCCGTCCATCACTCACTCACTAGTAGAATCATAGCATGGATGATAACATTCTCAGACATCTAGTGAAAAGAAGTATAATTTTACTTGCTTTTTTAATGTATCATTTATAAGGCTGACTTTACAAATAAAAGGACAAATTATGTGTAACCATTTAATGCTAGATGTGAAGAACTATTTTTAAGAAATATTGTTCTACAAGTGCAATTCATAAAAACATGATACCCCCTCTGAGCTTCCTGAGGCCAGATAATGTTTTCACATTATCTTAAACATTTAACATTAACTCCTGGGACTATGAATGGAGTCTGGAAGTAAAGGTTACTCTTGAGGGGCTAAATTTTGTCATTTAAGTCAGATGAGAAAGTTTTTAGGACACTGTGAAGTTCATTTAAATAGACAGACTTTCATGTTAGTAGGAAGTGGTTTTCTATGTTAAAATCTTTTCCCTCCTGTATTCATTATGCATCTTAAGATATGGTAATATATACACAGAACTATGTTTTTTAAATACTTAATTTAGTTGGAAATTATTGTAAGAAAGAAAAGATCTAAGAAGAGAACAGTGGCTTTAAAAATTCCGTAGTGATAATGAACTTGGAGGGAATCCTTGTATACTAAGTAAATTGTAGGCTAGAGACAATGGGAAAAATATACTCAAGTAATAATACTGAATATTATCCAATTGGCTCTATTTGTGAGATCCATAATTTTAAAACATATCTGATATATTCGATTACTTTCTTTCATGTTTCATGTTTCTTTCCTCCAATTTTTATATCACAGTTTTAAATTTTGTTACACTTTAAGATACTTGACAGTTTTGTATAATACATAAAAACCCTGAAGGTCTGGGCATCTATGACTCTTGCAGGCCTAGTAAACTTTGGATCTCAGTTCTAGCTTTAGCTTTACTACCAACTAACTGGTGACCTTGAGAAAGTCTCTTCACCTTTTTGATTTCGTTTTTGACATCTATAAAACTTTAACAGTCTGTTTAATTTGCCTCTTGATGTCTTTGTGGAGCCTGACAAAATTTAGATATGTGGTTCTTTCTCCCGAGAATTTAGAGTCTGCATGGCACTGTTTGAAATTTTCTCTTGATTTAGGTGGGGTGTCTTGGTTTCTAACTGGCTTTAGTGGCCTTTCCTCAGTAAAGACCGTCTTAGGACATCTTTGAAAAAGTACTGCATGATCTGTGAGAATTTCGAGAGGGTTGTTGTGACTTAAAGGATGGAAAAGAAACAAACTTGAAAGTCTTTCATATTTTGCACAAGTGATTTCTTAGTGTCTAAATATCCACTGACCTGCAAAGTACCTATTTAAATGTTTCATCAGTGAAAGTGAAAGTCCATCAGTCGTGTCCGACTCTCTGTGACCTCATGGACTGTACCATCTATGGAATTCTCCAGGCCAGAATATTGGAGTGGGTTGCCTTTCCCTTCTGCAGGGGATCTTCCCAACCCAAGGATTGAACCCAGGTCTCCCACATTACAGGCAGATTCTTTACCAGCTGAGCCACCAGGGAAGCCCAAGAATACTGGAGTGGTTAGCCTATCCCTTCTCAAGGGGATCTTCCCAATCCGGAAATTGAACCGGGGTCTCCTGCATTGCAGGTGGATTCTTTACCAGCTGAGCTACATGGGAAGGCCTGAACCTATTTAAATGTTCCATCAGTAACAAGATGTAAACTTGCCTTTGGCAATATCTGCTTGTGGAAAGGCAATGGAAATGCAGACTCATTGCACATATTGGGTCATAGGCTGAGATTTAAGACCATAACTGCATGTATGACAGCTAAGCTGGGTTCTCTGCATGTTCTCTGCAAAGATTCCATGTCTATAATTCAGGGTCCAGAGTATAGAGCGATTTCCAACCTTATGTCCTTCTTCAGCAGGTCACTAAACTAAAGTGAAAAGTCTTCAGAGCTCTGTGTGTTAGGACTTGTGGTAAAGCTCAGGTTCTGACAAAGGAAAGGTGATGGGGCTGGCAGAAGGGTGGCAGTTTGAGCATCATGTCCCTTCTCTCTTTTTGGAGTCTCATGGGGCTGGATGGTCCTGGGAGCTCTGGGAAAGCTTGTAGCATCCTCCAGCTGCTGATAAGCTTTTGGAGTAACAGTGGTTCTGGGATTTGCAGGAGAAATTGACAAGGGTGGAAGCCCTAGTTGTGTCCAGAGTAGAAAGATGCAGTGTGTCATTATAAACAAATTCTGCAAATATGGATTTTGGGGGTAGGTGCTTTATAAAATTTAAAGTTTCTGTTGATGGCAGGATACAGCACATCGACCCTTGGATAGATGAAGGCAGAGCTCTTTGTTGCTTGTAGCTCCCAACAAGGGCAGGCTAGCAGGCAAGGCCACAGGGAAGGTTGTTCCCATGGACAGGATAACAGCAGGTTGGAACTGCAGGAGGTAGCTTGTGTAGGCAAGTGGGTTAGCTAGGTGTCATGGGTTCTCTGTGGATTCGATGTTTTAATAATTCTGCAGGCTCCAGGGCATAGGGTCTGTCCTTAGTGGTCCAGTAACTGGCCCGGGGACAATTAGAACAGGTGCATTGGAGCCCATGGTGTGAGAGCCTGATAAAAGAAATGGTAAGGGTGTGGACTCAATTAGCTGGGCAGGAATGAGAACTGACTGGCCCCTAGCCATGACCTCGAAAGTGGATCAAGATGGCATTTAAAACAAAGAAACTATATTACAGCAGATATAGGGCCTTTATAATTGCTTAAGTACCTAAATGATGCTTCTCAATTCTGCCAATGGTTAGTGGATGGCAGGGGAGGACAGATATTCAGGGAACTAAAAGACCTTAGAGAGCACCACCCAACACCACTCAAAGCTTGTGTGTAAACTGGCCATTGGGCATCTTGTTGTCCCATGGAGGCTGAAGGTCTTGGTGGCATGGGAGGGGGCTGGTTGTTGCTAATAGGGAGTGGCTGGTGCAGGAGGTGTCATGTCCTTATTGAGGGCCATCCCCATAAGCAAAAGAGCCTTGGGACCATGCCAATGGATAAAGTAGAAAGCACAGTCAGGGTTAGTTGTTGCTGGAACACTTGCAGGCTGAAAGGGGTTGAAAAGTCTCTAGATTCACCCAAGCCTTTTCTTGATCAACAGCATGTCCCAAGTGATGGTATATTTACACATAAACGTTAAACCAGTCATTCAATGGTTTTCACAGACCTCAGTGAACAGCCTAAGTGGTATTGTGGCCCCAGTGACATGCTTGACTGCTGGCTTTGCCAACTGAGCCGTACAGAAGCTTGTCCTAAGCTGGCCTCCATTTTTATGTCTTGTGTCTTTGGGTCTCTGATACCACTGTAAGTAGGACTCTACTCAATGCCTACACCAACTATCCTTTAGAGGTTGCTAGGGTAAATGTTTCCATGGTGATTCTAACTTTTGGAATAAGGCATGTAGGAGAGGGAAGCTTGGGCTGGTCCTCATGGCTCCAGTTGACTAAGTTGCTACCTATGGAGCATAGTTTTGCAAATCACATGGGGACTGGTATAATGCTCTTCTCTAGATTTATTTCCTTCAGCCTCTTGGATAGAGTCTTATTTGATAAGGTATTAATGGCCTGCATAATTCATTCTTTTTTTTTCCCAAGGATGTACAGAAAACAAAGAAAAGCACTCCTTGTGGGTGTCAGTGGTAGAATAATCTCTTTTGTGATTAGGCTCATAATGTCTTATAAATGTGGCCTTTCTTTAGTTTATCGGTGCCTGGGAAGTAATAAACCCATGTTTGACATTTTAAAACACTGTGAATTCTGGTTAGTTTATCACCATTTTCCTTAGTTATTTAGGCTCTAAATGTCATAAATTGTTGCACCCTCAAGCATCTGGTCAGAGAAGGCAATGGCACCCCACTCCAGTACACTTGCCTGGAAAATCCCATGGATGGAGGAACCTGGTAGGCTGCAGTCCGTGGGGTCGCTAGGAGTCGGACACGACTGAGCGACTTCACTTTCACTTTTCACTTTCATGCTTTGGAGAAGGAAATGGCATCCCTCTCCGGTATTCTTGCTTGGAGAATCCCAGGGACGGGGGAGCTTGGTGGGCTGCCGTCTCTGGGGTCGCACAGAGTCGGACACGACTGAAGCAACTTAGCAGCAGCAGCAGCAGCAAGCATCTGGTAATACACTGAAAGTTTTGACTATTTGGCCATGGTATTTATTATCTATACTTTCATGATTATTTTATATTAAAAAACTCTGACTTATTTTTATTGTATTTGAATAGTGCTTCAAAAAAGACAATTAGATGTACAAGACTTAAAACAGGAAAGTTTCTTTCTATTCTCTGTCCACCTTACTCTGCAGAGACAGCTACTTTATTTGAACTTCTACTATTTACGTTCGTATTGCTAATAACGTAATTTTTCAGTTTTAGATTATTCTACTGACCTATGGGTTATTTGGAGATGAATTATGCCCTTTTGGGCTTCCCTTGTAGCTCAGCTGGTAAAGAATCTGCCTGCAGTGCAGGAGCCCTCGGTTGGGGAGATCCCCTGGAGAAGGGAAAGGCTACCCACTCCAGTACTCTGGTCTGAAGAATTCGTGGTCTGTATGGTCCACAGGTCGGAAAGTCGGACACAACTGAGTGACTTTCACTATGCCCTTTCAAAATTCATGTACAGAAACCCTAGCCCCTAGTCCCTCAGAGTGTGACTGTATTTAGAGGTAGGGTCTTTGAAGAAGTAATTAAGTTAAAATGAAGTCATTAGGATGGGCTGTAACTCAATCTGACTGGTGTCCTTATAGATTAGGGCATGAACTTTCACAGGGGGTAGAGCCTGTGAAGACATTGGAAGAAGACGGCCATCTATAAGGATTCAGGAACTGGTGATCTTGCTATATGTTTGCAAAGTTAAGTCAAACTGCTGCCTGCTCCTGAAGGTATAGATGTTGTGTCTATTAAGTCAGCGTTTCAGAGGAATGGGGCTTCCCTGGTGGCTTAGATGGTAAAGCGTCTGCCTACAATGCAGGAGACCCGGGTTCAATCCCTGGGTCGGGAAGATCCCCTGGAGAAGGAAATGGTAACCCACTCCAGTATTCTTGCCTGGAAAATCCCATGGACGGAAGAGCCTGGTAGGCTACAGTCCATGGAGTCGCAAAGAGTCGGACATGACTGAGCGACTTTCTTTCTTTCTTTTAGAGGAATAGTAGGGAAAGTTCAGATTGTGCAGTATGCTGGCTCCTCTGTGAAACCTTTGGTGATATCCTATAAGAAAGACAAAAGGTTGAACTGAAAATGGTCTATTTTTTAAAAAATAGAGGTACAAGAATAATTAGTTTTTCTAAAAGAAATTGACTTTGGCTATGGTCTGAAATCTGTATCAGTTGATTAAAAAGCCAAATTCTGTCCCTAAAACAAGCAGAGGCAGAGAGGTGGATGCTTAACAGGAGAAGAAATGGGTCCCAAAAAAATGAGCCGGAGCTGTCAGGAGCTCCCATATTCCTCTGACTCTTTTGTACCTGCAAAGTGATCAGGCCTGAGGGGAAAGAATGCATAATGGGTGGTATTTCCTTGCTCAAGGCTCTGGTTTCTCACTGCCTGGAGGCAGAGGCCTTCTGCTCACCATTCTGTGACAGTCTGGATGGAAGGGGAATTTGAGGGAGAATGGAAACATGTACATGTATGACTGAGTCCCACTGCTGTCCACTTAAAACTATTACAGCATTGTTAATTGGCTATATTCTGATATAAAATAAAAGTTTTTGTTTGTTTGTTTTTAAGAAAGCCAAGGGCTGGACAGGGCCCAGAGATCTGGAGCAGGGACACTGCAGTTTCCAGAAGTAAAACTATCAGAAAGCAGAGAGACCATATTTATTCAGTAATTGAAGAAGTGATTACCAAAGAAACTCAGATTAGTAGATTACATATAGCCCATGAACGTTGATCTCTTAAAACAATCCTCTGCCGTCCCCTCACGACCCCTCCTCAAACTGAACTAACAGTGGGTTACTATTGCTATTAGAAAAGACCCCTATTCTGCGAAAGATTGAAGGCAGGAGGAGAAGGAGAGGACAGAGGACAAGATGGTTGGGTGGCATCACTGACTCAATGGACATGAGTTTGAGCAAGCTCCGGGAGATGGTGAGGGACAGGGAAGCCTGGCGTGCTGCAGTCCATGGGGTCTTAAAGAGTCAGACCCGACTGAGCGACTGAACAACGGCAACATCTATTGTTATTCAAATCTTGAGAAGGGGTTTCTTTTTTTGTGGTTTGTTTGTTTGTTTTTTCACTTTATTTTACAGAAGTATAGTTGATTTACAATGTTGTGTCAATTTCTGCTGTATGACAAAGTGATTCAATTATACATATTCACATAGTCTTTTTCACATTCTTTTCTATTATAGTTTATTCCTGGATATTGAATGTACTTCCTTGTGCTATACAACAGGACGTTGCTGTTTATTCATTCTAGGTAAACATCCCTCCTCCTTGGCAACAAGTCTGTTCTCTGTATTTGTGAGTTTGTTTCTATATAGTAGATAAATTCATTGTGTCATATTTTCGATTGCACCTATAAGTGATATCATATTGTCGGGGGAGTTTGTGATTTCCTTGGTTCTGTCTCCTCACAACAAAAATTTGAAGTGACGGACCAGTGTTACAGCTCCATGTTACAGCTCAGTTTTATTTAGAAAGTAAAGGAAAATACATCCTTGAGCCGTGAGGACATGCCGACCCAAAAGACGTGAAGAGAAGAGAGGCCTCCCCGCCCAATTTTGGCTCCTCTTTTTATATGTGTTTTCCCCTCCCCCTGGGCCCGCCCTGTGTAAATGGGGCCAGCCAGGAGTGCTGTTTGTTTTACCTGAGGTCCTCACTCCGGACCTTGGACCTTCCTTTGTCCTATTTTCTCGGGCTTTTCCCTTCCTTGTCTTTTAGCCCCCACCATTCTTGACTCCCTTTTCCTATTCTAACTATCTAACAATATGACATTTCTCTTTCTGACTTACTTTGCTTAGTATGGTAATCTGTAGGTCCATCCATGGCGCTGCGAGTGGCATTATTTCATTCTTTTATTGGCTGAGTAGTATTCCATTGTGCATATACTCTTTTGTGTAAATTTTCTTTATCCATTCTTCTGTTGTTGGACATTTAGGTTGTTTCTCTGTCTTGGCTATTGTGAATAGTGCTGCTGTGAATATAGGGGTGCATGTATCTTTTTGAATTCCAGTTTTCTCCCACGATATGCCCAGGAGTGGGATTGCTGGATCATATAACAACTCTATTTTTAGCTTTTTGAGGAACCTCTCTGCTGTTTTCCATAGAAGCTGCATTAATTTACATTGCACTAACAGGATAGGCAAGGTAGGAGAAGGAATTTCTTGAGCATCATCTGTGTGTAGATTTGGGGGACAATGGAAAAGGATGGCATTCTTTGTGGGTATAACCACAGATTCTGGAAGACAGGGATCCAAGAAAGTCTCTCCAGAGAATAGAATAGATTTTGACAGGTTTGCTGATGAAGAACTAGTTCTTTCATTCAGAACAGAGTCCTGGCTCTTTTTGTCTAGCTGGGTGTGGCTTATAATGTGAACCAGGAAGCCCAGGGCAGTGTTTCCCAGTCCCCCTTTTTTCTGAATTACTTTGTTTTTTTAATTGCGGTTTTTGGGTTTTTACTGACTGTTGTATATGAGCTATGTTGGTATGTGAGGTGTGGTTGAATTGCAGAGATCTCTCTCATGGTCTAAGAAGTGGATAACATGTTGCTCAAAGGTCCTGGACTTGGAGCAGGTGGAAGAAACTAATTCAATGTAGGAAAACAAAGAGAAGCACAACCCAAACATCACTTCCACAGCAGGGGCAGTTGGTGGTTGACTCAGCACCGAGGATTTGGAGATAGATGAACCAGGGTGCAAACCTAACCTGTCATTTGCACCCGTAGGCACATTAACCTTTCCACAGTGCATTTTTTTTTTCCAATATAAAGGGGATGATCATAATCCCTACCTCCCAGGGTTAGTGTTAAGATGCCATAAAGTAGTGTATATGAAGCATTTAGTAGCCTGTCTGGTAGAGAGGGAGCACACAGTCCATGTCAGCTATGTCCATCCGATTGGCTTCTGACCACAATCAAACTGAGGTAGGCACGATGCTGTGCCTCTAGGTACTGAGATAGCAAAACTAGTGCATTTGCTTACAGGGGGTGATCCTCAGGCATCAGTCTAAGGTTTCCTAAGCACGCCAGCTCTTGTGCCATGATGTCCTTCCCTGTCTGGTCTGTTTCTCTTGCCCAGCCCTACACCCTGCCTGGCAGCACCACACATCTTATAGCTCTATAGTCTTTGGGCCAAATACCGTGCTGTGTAACACATGTTCGGTAAATGGTTTCTGAATGAATATCTACTTATCACTAATTCCATTTTTAAGTCAACATTTGTAAAAACAATGTTTTAGGTTTTCTTCACTTCCAGCTTATTTTTTAGAGAAATGTTGGATATTTTACTTTCTCAGCTATAATGGGCAAACTAGTAATATAAGAAAGGTCTTTGAAATTAAACCTTTTCGGGGGATATGTGGAAAAATAAGTCATTTATTCCTGAGTAAGCTGCTACAGTCTTGGGGAAATGGCAGTCATTTTATATGGAATAAAAATAATCTATAAAATGTTCTTTTTATTTAGATCTGTGCACAGAATTTGGCCTGTTATCAAATGGGGAAAAGAGAATCTGAAGCATTGCTTTGAAAAAAATTTACTATGTTTAAAAAGTGGTTTGAAATAGAAGTGGTATTAATTTTTAGATGGCATTTTCAATGTACAGGTTAAAACAATAAAATAAATTTTTAAATGTAAACCAGTTAAAAATCACTTTTTGTTAAAGCGTATTTTCCTTGAGGATATTCGTCTGCTATTGGGACAGGCTTTTATTTTATTTTATTTCATTCTGTAGAACTAGTTTTTCTTCAATGTGGCTGACCTTGCACTAAGCGAATCTTGAGGAATTTCTAAATATGTGTGTGTGTGTGTGTGTGTATATGGGTAGTTTTCAATTTTCGCATGTAGTCCATATATAAAATTATACTTTGTAAATTATGTGATGTACAAATTCCTTCCTATGAAGAGATAACTCAGCCAGTTCTTTGTGGTGCATTTCAAACTGAGATGTTCTTACCTTGGGGATATATAGTAACATCCTGGATTGCTGTGAAGCCCTAGGGTAAATATGATTCTTGGCACATATACCTGAGGTGTCAGCTTCACTGCAACTTTTTTTTTTGAGAGATATGAGGCTGAGAAATGGAGTTGAAACTATATTATTTCTTAAACGGTAAGTAATATTTTTACAATAAAAAGTGGATACATTGTGGAATTGAATGAAAATTCTATGCACTTTTAAAACTAAAAATGGGGACTTAGAGACTACATCTTGTTTGCTAAGAGTAGGGCTCCCAAACTCTATGCGATGCATCTTCATTCTCCTCTACCATTACTGAAAATTTTTAATCAATTTTGCGTGTCTATTTTAATTATCGTATGTGGAAGTGATTTGTAGGTTGGCAGATATTTGATCCTGTTCAAAATGTCCAAAAGACATTTGGTTCAGGCCAAAAGGCCCTTGAAATTTGATCTTATCCAAGATATCCATGAGTATATCTGGTCCATGCCAAATGGTTTTGGAGCAAATATCAAAGGCCTTTTGGTGTGGACTAAGTATCTCCATGGATGTTTTGGATAGGACCAAATATGACCAAATATCAAGGACATTTTGGAGTGGACCAAATGTTTTATGAACGTTTTGGACAAGACCGAATGGTCCTGCAAATATCAAGGACCTTTTAGTGTGGACCAGATGTCTTATGGGCATTTTGGACAGGACCAAATGTCCTGCAAGGGATTTGTAATTTACATATCTTGGTTGATATATTTTGCTGTAAATCAGGAGTTCAGATGAACCCCCTGAAACTGAATGTATTCATGTGTGAGTATGTTTATGTTCATTACCCTCTCTTCACCCCTGAACTTTCCTTTTATCCAAAGGGAATTAGGTATCAATAGGAGTTTCTTACTCTTTAGCATCAATGCCAACAAGACTCCTTAGTCTTCCTCCCAAAGAAAGGTCCATGATTTTCATCAGATTTATGAATCAATTGATGGTAAAAATAATATTTTGGTTAGCCAAATTGTCCATGGAAAAAAGACCCCAAACAAACTTTTTGGCCAACCTGAGAACTTATTGATTGAAAAGCATTTTTTTAACTTTGTCATTCATAGGATGGGGCTTCTATAAGCAAATGGTTACTTTTCATGTTTTGACTCATTGAGATCCAGTGGCAGTTTATATTTCTCTGCATATTGTTATAGTTTAGCTCCTTGTTTACCACCCACATCTCCTTCCTTTAGACTATGAATTTTGTGAAGGGTAAGGACTGTGTCTTATTAGCTTTAAAGTCTAACCATTTAATACTATGCCTAGCTCAACAGTAGGTGTTGGGTTGAACTGAATAACAAACACATTCATATAGTTCCCCTGAAGCCACCCTTGTAACCAACAGAACATTCTGTTGCACATTAGTTTGAACTTAAATGATTTAATTATCATGTTTACTTGCTAATGCCATCCTATCAATTGTGTTTTTAACTTGAATGTTTTGAAGAATAGCTTCTCCTTAACAAGACAGAATCCAGACAAAGCAATAATCTGTCTTTACTCAACCCAGACCTAATATGTTAATTCTGATTTAATTTAATTTTCCTATGCTTATGGCACTGAAATTTTCAAATGGTTCATTTGATGCTTAATTATCAGCTAAATTTTTTACCCTATCTAGAGAGAAGCCATGCTGTGTCAAGTGAAGCTCATTTATCTGGGCACATTTCTGTTCTCACTATTGTTGGGGTTTGTGTTATTCAAAAAGAAATGCTTCCATCTGTGACTCTAATTTAGAGAAAATGGATATATTTCAGAAAGGGTTTCTAAGTATTCGGGGATAAATACCATGCCTTCTCTCTCCATATCTGTATTCTGTACTCAATATTGTACTGTTTCTTTCTTCTCTTAAAGGGACCTGTCACAATAGCCAAACTAACCAAAGATTCATGGAAACTTTCCTTTCATCTGAAAGGAATTATGTCCTAATAGAAGGAGTTTCCTTCTGTTCAGCATCAATAGCAACCAGACTCATTAGTCTGTTTCGTTTCTGTCTGAAAGGTATGCTATCTTTGCCCCACAATTCCTATGTCAATTTCCTATTACTGCCGTACAAAATTACTACAGACTTAATGGCTTAAAACAGAACAGGTCAGAAGTCCAATATTTGTCTTTCTGGGCTAAAATTGAGATCTTAGCAAGTCTGCACTCTTTTGTTGGCACTCGAGAAGAGAGTCCTTTTTTTTTTTTTTTTTTTTGTCTTTTCCAGTTTCTAGAAATTCTCTGCATTCTTTGGCTTGTGGCTCCCTTCCATCTTCAAAGCCAGCAAAGGAAGGGCCAATTCTCACACTGCATGACTTAAACCTCCTCTAATGCCTCTTTCTTCCAGTTTAAGGACCCTTGTGGTTACATTGGACCCACCTGGATAATCCAGAATAATCTCTGTTATAAGGTCAGCTGATTAGCAATCTTCATTTTCCTTTGCCACATCACATAACATACCCATAGGTTCTGGAGACAGGACTTTGACACCTTGTGCTGGGGCTGTGGGCAAGGATATTATCCTCATGACTGTAACTTTCATTCTTTTTTTCTTCTAATTCTTCAACTTTTAATTATCCTTCTACTCCCCTTATATCTTTCTTGTCACTCCTTATTCATAGTAGCCTTTATTCATCCACTTGTTATGTTTTATTTATTTTTGGTTTATTTAACATATACTTGTATATGTAGGTGCCAGATGAAGCATTTAAAAAAAATTAACATTTTAATTTTCATAAAGACTCTACAAAATAGAGTCTGTCCTAAAATAGGCACTATTTTCATCTTTGTTTTACAGATGAGGACATTGAGGCTTAAAGAAAATAGTTTGTCTCACAGATTCTTTAATAATCTACATAATCCTTTCTTATTTATGCCTTTTACTTATGATGAAAAGAAACCGAAAAATCCGTAGACTAATCATGAAGAAAGAGATGCTTCAGAGAGGTAGGTATAATTGTCATTTCCTAGAGTGATTCTCAAAATTAAGACTTGCCCAAGGTCAGACAGTTGGTAGTTGATAGATACTTGGGATGCCAAGCATATGAGTTTTGTGTCATATGACACTGTGCTGCCTAATGAATATTTATAGATTTGGTTATGCATTGCCACCACTCTTTCTCTTTGTTATTGATTGGCTACTTTTTAAACATGGTGAGTAGGCATATTGCATTTGGGTATGTTTATTGAATTTGTACTCTCTCCTGTGGTGGTTAGTAACACACACTGACCTTGAACTATCCTCTACTACAAAAAAGTGTTTGGTTTGTATTTCACGTCCTCTTTTTGAAGTTGCTTTCATACTGGGTATTTTTGTTTAGTGAAGGTCATTGCTTGTGAATAATGTCATTGGTGTTCTAGACCACCCGCCTAAGAATCAGTGTACTGAGCCTGCTGATTCAGGTCTTATGCAAACACCTGTGTTGCCCTTAGGTAGATGAGGAATATTATGACATGATCTTCTGTCTTGCTTTCTTATTATTTGATTTTCTGCATGCAAATAATAAGGACAGGAAAATTCTCTTTCAATTGTGTGTAGATTTGAACCAAAGTAATACAACAGAGCCACGTTTTCTAGGCAAATTATCTTCAGGTTTCATGTTGAAGAAACATTTGGGTTAGTAATAATCTCACCCCACAGCATGGATTAAGGCAGAATTTGAGAAACGCCCTAGAATGAGGGTTACTGAGGGACACTTTGCTGTTTGTTTTCTTTTAGAGATATATTTGCATTGAATTAGGCAGCCTTTGGGAGAAATCTTCCTCAAAGTGAGCTTACAGTGCCTTGTTTTTCAGAAGGCTATCATCAATCCTTGAGAAATGCAATTACTTAGAAAACAAAATATAGCCTCTAGCAATTTACCTGAAATATTCCTATTCATATTGTTGTTTCAGAGTTTTGTTGTTATGGGGCTAGACAGCTTTTTTTCTAAAGAAGGTTTGTCTTAGTGACTAGATTAATTTCTAAGTGTGTGCGCATATATCTAGTGTCCAGTATTATTTGCTGGAACAATCTGAGGATATGTTGCCAATGGATTTCAGAAACCACTAGGTGTGAAAGAATTTTATTTGGCTAGCAGAATACATCTTGGCCACACCCAAAATACATATTTATCATTTGTCTTTCCTTTGTTTCTTTCATGTCTACTGGAGGACAGTGTTTACATGTCATTCATTTGTGTCGTATATGGAAAGAGTAGGTAATTTTGATTCCTTATCTATATATAATACAGTTTTCTGCTGGAACCAGCTATGCTTGTTATCATCCTCAATATTGCTTTAAAAAGTAAAGCCAAGAAAAACAGACACTTGTTTGCATTTTATTGCTAGAAAATTGGAAATGTACTAAAACAAGCACATTTCACACTGATCAAAATCATTCCAGAATGGACCACCAATCAGCCTGTAAAGCAGACAGCCTTTCACATGGCCCCCAGTGACCTCGGCCTCCTGGTATCAGTGGTTTCAGATAATCCCCTCCCTTTGAGTAACTTTCTTTTAACTTATAGGATATGGTAATATTGAAGAACTGTCACTTTTAAGAGCTCATGACTTCTATCTTTTTTTTTCAGGTTTTTATTGGATTTAGTTTTTATTAGAATTATAGTGTTGTGCCAGTTCAGTTTCAGGTATACAGCAAAGTGAATCTGCCATACAAATACATTGTTGTTCAGTCGCTCAGTCATGTTCGACTCATTGCTACCCCATGGTCTGCAGCACGCCAGGCTTTCCTGTCCTTCACCAACTCCCGGAGCTTGCTTAAACGCATGTGCATTGAGTTGGTGATGCCATCCAACTATCTTATCCTCTGTCATCCCCTTCTCCTCCTACCTTCAATCTTTCCCAACATCAGGGTCTTTTCTAATGAGTCAACTCTTCACATCAGGCCAAAGTACTGGAGCTTCAGTTTCAGCATCAGTCTTTCCAATAAATATTCAGGGTTGATTTCCTTTGAAATTGACTGGTTTGATCTCCTTGCAGTCCAAGAGACTATCAAGAATCTTCTCTAACACCACAGTTCAAGAGCATCAATACTTGAGTGCTCAGCCTTCTTTATAGTCCAACTCTCACATCCATACAAGACTACTGAAAGAGCCATAGCTCTGACTATACGGACCTTTATGGACAAAGTAATGTCTCTGCTTTTTTTATACCCTGTCTGGGTTTTTCATAGCTTTTCTTCCAAGGAGCAAATGTCTTTTAATTTCATGGCTGCAGTCACGATCTGCAGTGATTTTGGAGCCCAAGAAAATAAAGTCTGCTGCTGTTTCTATTGTTTCTCCATCTATTTGCCATGCAGTGATTGGACTGAGTGCCATGATCTTCATTTTCTTAATGTTGAGTTTTAAGCCATCTTTTTTACTCTCCTCTTTAACCCTCATCAAGAGCTCTTTAGTTCCTCTTTGCTTTCTGCCATAAGGGTAATGTCATCTACATATCTGAGTTATTAATATTTCTTCTGGCAATCTTGAGTCCAGCTTGTGCCTCATCCAGCCCAGAATTTTGCATGATGTAATCTGCATATAAAATAAATAAGCAGGATGACAATATACAGCCTTGACGTACTCCTTTACCAGTTTTGAACCAGTCTGTTGTTCCATGTCTGGTTCTAACTTGCTTATGGATCTGCATATAGGTTTACCAGGAGGCAGGTAAGGTGGTCTGCTGTTTTCATCTCTAAGAATTTTCCACAGTTGTGATCCACACAGTCAAAGGCTTTATCTTAGTCAAAGATGCAGAAGTAGATGTTTTTCTGGAATTCTCTTGTTTTTTCTATGATCCAGTGGATGTTGACAATTTGATCTCTGGCTCCTTGCCTTTTCTAAGTCCAGCTTCTTCATCTGGTAGTTCTTGGGTCATGTACTAGTGAAGTCTAGCTTGAAGGATTTTTGAGTATTACTTTGTTAGCATGGGAAATGAGTGTAATTGTGTAGTGGTTTGAACATTGTTTGGCATTGCCTTTCTTTGGGATTGGAATGAAAACTGACCTTTTGCAGTCCTGTGGCCACTGCTGAGTTTTCCAAATTTGCTGGCATATTGAGTGAAGCACTTTCACAACATCATCTTTTAGGATGTAGCACTTTCACAACATCATCTTTATTCCAGTTGAAATAGCTCAACTGGAATTCCATCACTCCAGTAGCTTTGTTGGTAGTGGTGCTTCCTAAGGCCCATTTGACTTCGCATTCCAGGATGTCTGGCTTTAGGTGAGTGATCACACCATTGTGGTTATCTGGGTGATTAACATCTTTTTTGTATAGTTCTTCTGTGTATTCTTGCCACCTCTTCTGCTCCATATATGTTTACCATATAGGCCATTACAGAGTACTGAGCAGAGTTCCCTGTGCTATACAGTAGGCCCTTATTATCTATTTTATATGTAGTAATGTGTATGTCCATATAGTTAAGGCTATGGTCTTCCCAGTGGTCACATACGGTTGTGAGAGCTGGACATAAAGAAGGCAGAATGCCAAAGAAACGATGCCTTCAAACTGTGGTGCTGGAGAAGACTCCTGAAAGTTCCTTAGACAACAAGGAGATCAAACCAGTTAATCTTAAGGGAGATCAACCCTGGATAATCACTGGAGTACTGATGCTGAAGCTCCAGTATTTCGTTCATTTGATGTGAACAGACAACTCATTGGAATAGTCCCTGATGCTGGGAAAGATTGAGGACAGGAGGAGAAGATGGATGAGATGAGAGGATGATGAGATGGTTGGATGGTATCACCTAAGTAATGAACATGAACTTGGGCAAACTCTGGGAGATGGTGAGGGACAGGGAGGCCTGGCCTGCTGCAGTCCGTGGGGTCTCAGAGAGTTGGACACAACTGGGCGACTGAAGAACAGCAGCAACAATGTGTATGTATGATTTCTATCCTGATAATGGACTCTATTGGCTTCTTGGCTTGTATGCTTTGATGAAACAAGGTGTCATGGTGGAGAAGTTCCCATGGTAAGGAACTGAGGGTGACTGCTATCCAACAACCAGTGAAGAACCGAATCCTGTAAACAACCACATAAACTTGAAGTAGGTTCTTCTGAAGTCAAGGCTATAAATGAGACTCAACTTTGATGCCTTCATTACAGCTTGCTAATGATCCTGAAGCCTAGGACCCAGACAAGCTGTGCCTGAATTTGTGATCCACAGAAGCTATGAGACAATAAGTGTGCACTGTTGTTTTAAGCTATTAAGTTTTATGGTAATTTTTGTACAGACATCAATAACTGGTATAGCCTGCGTCTGTGAATTTTTCTGCCCACACTTTCATTCTGTCATGAAACGTATGATGGGATTGCCAACACAGCATGTAATGGTTGGCCACACATCCCAAATGTATTCATGCCTTATTATGCTCTTTTGCTGTCTCTTTTCCTAATATTCAGGCTTGAGGAAATTATCTTTATCAGTCATTGTTCAGAAAATTTAATTTCATCAGTGAAACTGGCAGCCTGGTCCAAGCAGTAGCCTTGTTTATATATTCCATCTTGGCAATTTGTGGGAATTTAAGAATTTTGTGTTGCAGGATTGCCTACTGTTTGGAATCCATAATAATTTCTTCCTTCTGACTAGACCATAGTTAACATTAATAGAAATTCATAATACAAATGGAATAGATGTTGGGCAGTGATATCACATTGTTTTGGGCCTTGGAATTCAGAGGATCAGAGTATATGATACATATTCTGTGATTAGGAAAAATTCCACTCCTATTCCTCTGCCTCCTTTTCCTATCTCTTTTTCCAATCATCTTTTGCATGCTAAGTTGCTTCCGTTGTATCTGACTCTGTGTGACCCTATGGACTGTAGCCCATCAGGCCCCTCTGTCCATGGGATTCTCCAGGCAAGAATACTGGAGTTGGTTGCCATTTCCTTCTCCAGGGGATCTTCCCGACCCAGGGATCAAACCTGCATCTCTTTGTATCCTGCATTTGGCAGGCAGGTTCTTTACCACTAGCACCACCTGGAAATGACACTTTTTCTAGATACTTTCCCAGACTCCCTTATTCACTTCCCCTTCCTCCTGACTAGACCGAGTGCCCCCACTTTAGCTTTCTAAAGTGCTGTTACTGAAGAGCTATTGTTTAATTATTGGTATTTCCCAATTGGCTTCAGGCCCCATGAGGCAAGGTGCATGGATCTCTTATCCATCCCGTATCTCTAGCCCTTCGCATTTTCTCTGGTACAGAGTAAGCACTCAGTAAGTATTTGTTGAAGAAATAAACTTAAGCTGTCTATATACTATGCAGTCAGAGAATACTTACCAATGGCATCAGCGAAAATGTAGGAGGAGGTGCTTGCCCTAGAAAATCTACAGATTGTGGAGCGCCACTAACACTTGCTTTTCTGCAGTATTACAGCGGCACTCTACTGGAAAAGTCAGGAGTGTTGGGTATAGATTCTGCAAAGGGAAAACCATCTAGGGAGGTATAACATTCAAAATCCATTAGAGTCACTTTGAGGACCTGTTACCGTGGTTCCAATTACCCAGCTTCAGGAGGTGTTGGCTATTCATGTAACCCTAAAAGCTGTGGATTGTATCACATTTAGAGGATCTGAGCAATATGCCTGGGAAAGTACTTCAGCTTTTTGAAATGGTGCTAATCAATGACTAGCCACATAAGATGAAACGTAACTCTGATTGTGACATAATTGGCAAATACGCCTTCCGTAACAATTTTTTTTTCCTAAAAGACAATTTGTCAAGATTATTGAAACCAACGTGTATGCTTGTGGATTCAATGAACAATGGCTAAATGTTGTGTTGTGAAAGGTTGTCTCACAGAGGGACCTTGACTTGTCTTTACGACTGCAGACATCTGTTTTGTCATCCAGAGACCCTGCATCCAGCACAGTTAGGATACGCCAGCTTCACAAAGGTCTTAACTGCTTTCCCAAGGCACTCTTCATCGTGGTGGGCACTTACAGAACAGCCGATCTCCTCATGTTTAGATCTCTTTCGGCCACACGTGCTCTTGAAGATTAGAGTTGTTTTCTCAGGAATAAAATTGAAGAAAAGCCTGATAACTAATCAGAGTGTCCTTTGTTATATGTGGCAGCTGGTTTTTACTGATGATGTTGCAGGTAAAAGTTAGGGATATTTTGAATACAGGCAACCAACAGGAAAAGAGGGTAAACAAATTAAGCTTTTACAAAATTAAAATTTCATGACAATCTATATCCTGCAACAATCTGTCCTTAACTGATTCCTGATACCCTAAGTATTCTGTTCCCTATGCATAGAAATTTGTAAACCTAAATGAAAGATTTGATTTCACATTCAGTCCAGTGTTTGATTTGAATTTTCTTCTGAAGTTCCAATAATCTTAAAGTATTAGTGCAATTTTCAATTTTCTGTTATTGATGGGCATTGGTCTGCTAAATTTGAAAAGTAAAGCAATCTATCCACAGGATTTTAGCTTTTCTCCATATTTTAAATAAATAAGTGGAGTCAGGTGTGTTTGTATATTCTGTATTAGGTTTTTAAGGAATTTATTGTGGTGATGATTGTGTTTGAATTGTATTTTTCTTTGATTAAGTTTATTTCTCTCTCTTTCCAAACAACTCTCTCCAAAAGTGCTGTATATTATTTTCAAAAATTTAAATGGAATGTCACACCTCCTGAAAAAGTAAATATCCGGGGGTATTGTATTTCAACCCCATGAAGATTGAGATTCACTCCACTTCTAATAGTATATTGATGATGTAGCTTAGTGCAAGTTTTAGCTTGCCAGTCATCTTTCTATACAGCAAGCTTAGTTTTCAAATACGTGTTATAGGACTTTATTGCAACACAAGACAAATGTTTAAACCATTTTGTTCATTTCAGTTCAGTAGAATTAAGAGAGGAAAAGAAAATTTTACAAATAAAATGTGGTTGAATTTTTAATGCCAAGACCTTGATGTGTTTATTTAGCAAAGATTAATGAGAATATGGTTTTTCCAGTGTCAGGTATGGATGTGAGAGTTGGACTATGAAGAAAGCTGAGCAAAGAATAATTGATGCTTTTGAACTGTGGTGTTGGAGAAGACTCTTGAGAGCCCTTGGACTGCAAGGAGATCCAACCAGTCCATTCTAAAGGAGATCGGCTCTGGGTGTTCTTTGGAAGGACTGATGCTAAAGCTGAAACTCCAGTACTTTGGCCACCTCACGAGAAGTGTTGACTCATTGGAAAATACTCTGATGCTGGGAGGGATTGGGGGCAGGAGGCGAAGGGGACGACAGAGGATGAGATGGCTGGATGGCATCACCGACTCGATGGATGTGAGTCTGAGTGAACTCTGAGAGTTGGTGATGGACAGGGAGGCCTGGCGTGCTGCGATTTATGGGGTCACGAAGAGTCGGACACGACTGAGTGACTGAACTGAACTGAAGGAGAATCTATGCTTCCCTGATAGCTCAATTGTTAAATAATCTGCTTTCCCTGGTTTGATTCCTGGGTCAGGAAGATCTGCTGGAGAAGGGATAGGCTACCCACTCCAGTATTCTTGGGCTTCCCTTGTGGCTCAGCTGGTAAAAAATCTACCTGTGATGTGGGAGATGTGTGTTCAATCCCTGGGTTGGGACGATCCCCTGGAGAAGGGAAAGGCTATCTACTCCAGTGTTCTAGCCTGGAGAATTCCATGGACTGTATAGTCCATGAGGTTGCAAAGAGTTGGACACAAGAGAGTGACTTTTGATTCAGTTATTTATAAAAACTAAATGTTGTTGGTGTAAATGTTGACTGGAGTTGTGCAAAGGGGTACAGAAAATCAACAAATTATTTCAAGAGAAATCATATAATCCTGGTTCAGATGGTACAAGAAGTAAAAAATGAAACCCTCTCCCCTTAGTTATTGACTAAGGTTTCACAACAAATCTTACACCAGGCTTCTTAAGGGAGTATTTGAAATACTGTTCTGCAGCCTCCTAAGAGTGGATCCAAATCTGCAGAGTCCCCCAAAACCCTAATTTCCTTGTCTGGATTAAATAGTCTTTCTTGTTCTCGTCATTATTCATGTCAATCCTGTAGCTACATTGACTCAGCTCACTGAAATTAGTATTGAAATAAATCCAATTTCCCAAGTCTATTGTTTTTCATCATGCTCACAACAGATGTTAAGACTTGAAAAGGTTGGAGCTGAACACGTCTGCCGTTCCAAGTTAAGCACAGAAAAAGCCAGCTTACATGTTACCGTCACGGTCTGTACTCTTGTAAATCCTGTAATGTTTGGTGTGAGATGATTCTGCTAGTGTTGATCAAACCTGCTTATCAATCTGGCATTGTGATAAGTCACTTTGGAAAGTCTTGGCATCACATCCGTCTGAAAAGCACAGAAAAAGGTCTTCTGGAGCAGAATTATGATTTATATGCGAGATACTGTTTCTAGAATTAGAACCTGTAAAATGCAGGCTCTCCAACGCTAAACTTACATGTTCATTTTGCCTTCTGAATAAATTGCTAGACGTTCTTCTGCTGGACACAGATAAGGAAAAAAAAAATTGATGCTAACCGACTCTAGGTAATAACAAACTTTTCCTTACCTAGGTGTTATTTTAGCTTTCCTTTCCTTCACATGGATAGACTAATGAAATGGAAAATCCTTGGCGGGTGTTTTAATACCTGCAAGTGTATTCTCTTAGAGCAGCACAGTGAAGAGAGAGGGTTTGCAAGGTTTTAACATTATTAAAAGTCCATTTATCAGTAACCTTGTAGAGTTCTCATCTTCCTGGGTATCAAAAATACTCCCCACTGCTTCCTCCCTGCTTCTTTCATCTTGAAATTTTTTTTAGCTTATGTATTTCAAAAATTGCATTACTTTTGAATGTTATTAAAAGAAGATTTTGTTTGAGAAGGTTTTATTTTCCTAAGCAGTACCAAGATGCTGTTCCTTCTCAATATTAAACTGTCATTTAGGAACATGTTTTTATTTATTTATGTAGTTTAAATTTCAACTTTCCTTGGGTTAGGAAGATAATTAAGTCTTTTGGTTAAAGGTCTGCTGCTGCTGCTGCTGCTAAGTCGCTCAGTCGTGTCCGACTCTGTGAGACCCCAGAGACAGCAGCCCACCAGGCTCCCCCATCCCTGGGATTCTCCAGGCAAGAACACTGGAGTGGGTTGCCATTTCCTTCTCCAATGCATGAAAGTGAAAAGTGAAAGGGAAGTTGCTCAGTCGTGTCCGATTCTTAGCGACCCCATGGACTGCAGCCTACCAGACTTCTCCATCCATGGGATTTTCCAGGCAAGAGTACTGGAGTGGGGTGCCATTGCCTTCTCCGGGTTAAAGGTCAAGTAGGATTAAAGATAGTAAATGAAAGATAGTGAACTATGACGACAGTGACTGTCACCTTTTAGTCACCTTTTTACATTTTTTGTCATATTACTAAAATCTTGAAAACAAGGTTTGATTTGGTATAACTTAAAAATTAATTGTTAAATGTTTCTGTTAAAAATGAGATTTTACAGACTAAAATTGGTAACCATTTCAGCCAAATTGGGGGATCTATCAGTCTTTAATTACAGTAATATTCAGAATAATAGAAGAAATCAAACTGATAAATATTGCTGATATATAAAGTATCTTCAGCCATCATATGGTTTTAGAACTAATATTTATTCCGTAGCCATTGCAATTACAAAATAATAGCTACAAAATAATAATAGCTAGAGAGAAATGATAGCTATAAAAAGGAAAATATGAGGCAAAATTATCATTGTTTGTAGATGATATGATTGAACAACTGAAAAATCCAAACAGTCAGTTGTCTGACTGCTAGAAAAATGATGATATTCAGCAAATTGGCTGGTTACAAAGTTAATAGAAGGGTAACAGCATTAAAATTGACAGTATCAATACAATTCAGCATATAAAATAGAAGGAAGGCAACAAAATTAATAAGAGAAATGTGCCAGACATAGATGACCTAGACTTAATTTTGGATTCCATGGAAGGAAAGAAGTTCCACATCAATAGAAATGTCCAATATTATGAAGAAGTCTATTCTCTATAAACTAGTCTATAAATTCAATGCCTTCCAATAAAATTGCCAGTCAGAAGATATATTACCGCTGCATAACAAATTTGATGACTTAAAACAACACTAAATGTTTATTTGTTGTAGGCAGACACTTTACCGTCTGAGCTACTGGTAGCTCAGACGGTAAAGTGTCTGCCTACAACATGGGAGACCTGGGTTCAATCCCTGGGTTGGGAAGATCCCCTGGAGAAGGAAATGGCAACCCACTCCAGTATTCATGCCTGGAAAATCCCATGGACCAAGGAGCCTGGTGAGCTGCAGTCCATGGGGTTGCAAAGAGTCGGACATGACTGAGCGACTTTACTCACTCAAATGTTTATTAATTTATATAGTTTCTGTGTGTCAGGAATTTGGGAGCAGCTTAGCTGGATGGTTTGGGATTGGAGTCTTTCATGAACTACTGTTGATTTTGAGGACCGAGAGAAAGGGTTTTGTATAGAAGGAAAACATAATTTCACTGTATTTCACCTTGTCCTTTTAAACTTTTCTTTTTGGTCTTGTCTAAATTATTCTTATAATAAAAATGTATTAATAATTTAAAATTTTCATCTGTGATAGGGCTTAGTTTTATGTGATATGAAACTCCATACATCTTCAGTTTCTATTTGGTTCCTCTGAAAAAGTAAATAATTTTACTGTTTTTTCTTTTTAGCAGATAACAACAAATAATAATACAACTATTGTTATTATAATATAAAATGCATAGAGGTCACAAAATGGAAAAGAAAAGTTAATGTAGTGATTGTGAGATTCTGGTTAAATTTTAATTTTTAATACCACTTTACTATTAGTATTGCTAGTTTTATTTAAATAAAGTAGTCTGAAATAAACCCCATTAAAATGGAAATAAAGAACTACTTGCTATCAAATATACAACCATATTGTATGTCAATATTCCAAGTGTACTAAACCAGACTACAGTCAATCCTCTGTAACAGAGGAAGAGGAGTAAAAATATTTGGCAAAAAATTCCAGAAAACTCCAGAAATCAAAATTTGAATTTTCCATGCAATGACAACTATTTTTATTCCATAGTATTTACATTGTATTAGACATTATACGTAATCTGAAGATGATTTAAAGTATATCAGAGGATATGTATAGGCTATATACAAATATTGTGCCATTTTATATTAAGGATTTGGGCACCCTTGAACATTGGTATCTGTGGAGTGTCTTGGAACAAATATCTTCTGATTCAAGCTAACTTTAGATGATCAATAATTTACCCACCTACCTAATCTATGTAAATAATTTCTCATAGAAAATATAAAAATCCATTAAAATGAGAGTCCATTGAAAAATTTAAGCAACTCAACAAAACACTAATCAAAATGAGAAAGTGTCTGCCTCTGGGAACTGGGATGAAGTAGATATAACTGGCTAAATGCATACAGTATGAACATCAAAACAATTGTAATAGTGAATCATAACACATTAAATAAAAAGCAAAAGCATAAGTCCACAGCGATATATATGCTTATGTGTATTATTTACATATATAGTATATAAAGAGAGATCCATTTTTTTTTCTAATTTTATTTTATTTTTAAACTTTACATAATTGTATTAGTTTTGCCAAATATCAAAATGAATCCGCCACAGGTATACATGTGTTTCCCATCCCGAACCCTCCTCCCTCCTCCCTCCCCATACCATCCCTCTGGGCCGTCCCAGTGCACCAGCCCCAAGCATCCAGCATCGTGCATCGAACCTGGACTGGCAACTCGTTTCCTACATGATATTTTACATGTTTCATTGCCATTCTCCCAAATCTTCCCACCCTCTCCCTCTCCATAAGACTGTTCTATACATCAGTGTCTCTTTTGCTGTCTCGTACACCGGGTTATTGTTACCATCTTTCTAAATTCCATATATATGCGTTAGTATACTGTATTTATGTTTTTCCTTCTGGCTTACTTCACTCTGTATAATAGGCTCCAGTTTCATCCACCTCATTAGAACTGATTCAAATGTATTCTTTTTAATGGCTGAGTAATACTCCATTGTGTATATGTACCACAGCTTTCTTATCCATTCATCTGCTGATGGACATCTAGGTTGCTTCCATGTCTTGGCTATTATAAACAGTGCTGCGATGAACATTGGGGTACACGTGTCTCTTTCCCTTCTGGTTTCCTCAGTGTGTATGCCCAGCAGTGGGATTGCTGGATCATAAGGCAGTTCTATTTCCAGTTTTTTAAGGAATCTCCACACATTTTTAACAGAAGAATGATAACTAATAATTATAGAGGAGACAGAATAAGAAAATCAAAGTGACAAGCTTTAATTCAGTGACTGATCAGTTGAGGATCATCAGTGGATACTAAACCTTTTGGAGGAAGATGGTATTCACAGGATAATCACATGATCTCAAAGTCTCTTCTCTCAGATTACTTATCTCTTACAGAGTGAAAAATACATCTGTACAGTGAAAGCTACCTTATCCATGTGATCAAACCTAATATTGCCAGTGGTGGAACAATCTGACATTGTATGTCTCCTGATTTGATGTTAATATCACCTAGGTAATATTCATGCCAACTTTGTTAAGCTGAATCTAATCGTGAAGAAACAATTTGACAAATCCAGAAAGAGGGAGATTGTGACAGACAGCTAGCCTGGATTCTTTAAATAGTTAATATTATGATTCATAAAAAAAAGCAGAGGGAATATTTAAATTAAAAAGATTTAGAGAGACCTAATGCATTCCATGAAATTTAGATGGTGGATTAAAAATAAAGAGGAGAGGAAATGACAAAAACTATTTAGGAGCTTTGAGAACAATTGGAACAATTTGAATATAGGCTGTATGCTGCTGCTGCTGCTGCTGCTAAGTCGCTTCAGTTGTGTCCGACTCTTTGCAACCCCATAGACGACAGCCCACCAGGTTCCCCCATCCCTGGGATTCTCCAGGCAAGAACACTGGAGTGGGTTGCCATTTCCTTCTTCAGGGGATCTTCCCACCTAGGGATCGAACCTGTGTCTCTGGAGTCTCCTGCATTGGCAGGCAGATTCTTTACCACTAGCACCATCTGGGAAGCCCTTAGTCTGGCTTTATAAGCTTTTCATGAATGAAATTGACAGTCCCCTCATTGACACATAGGTGTCAGAAATGGCCACCAGTGAACCTGCTGCTGTGTAGAAGGACGTCACACCAATTTTGGGATTCTTCATACCGTTGGTCTGAACATGATGAAAGCACTAAAAAATTCTGGGAGATTTGGTGTAATTAGGTAGAGCTGCAGGAAGAGGATTGATCCCTCTAGCCTTGGCCAAGGGAAGATTTACCAGATGAGTATCCAGGTAAGGGAGGAATGGGCTTAGGGTGGAAGAGATGGGACACACGAGAGCCAGCTCATCCCAGCACTGGGCAGGGGCCTGGGAGAGGGACCTCGGCTGGGTCCTCCAGAGAGCACGTGAGGACACACTTCAGGAGGACGGGACGGAGGTGGACTGTAGAGTGAGCCTGGCCGCTCAGGATGGGGCCTGAGCAAACAGTCTGGTAAAGTACAGGCTAGGCCCATTGTTGAAGGACTGGGTGCTGGCACTATCCAAGCAAAGCAGCAGCTGTGGCTCTTCCTGGGGAGGTAAAAATAGACTCGGCTTTGAAGTTAAAAGAAGTTTGATGTTTCAGGTTAAAAGAGACTCCACTCTGCAGGGACTTGAAGACCCCGGGGACACTAGTTTCTGGGCCAAAATTGGGTACCTTTTGGGTATTTTGTAGGACATACTGAGATGAATAGGGGAGGGGGGAATGTCTCAGTGCTCTTTTGTTGGATGTAGGACAAATGGGATTTGTGTTGAATCCCTCTTGGGCTTTGGGAAAGACTAGACCTTCATCTGCTTTGGGGAAAGGAGCAGAGAACAAGGCAAGTCTCCAATACTAGCACAGGGAGGAGCCAGGGAGGGCGCCAAGAAACAACCCCATGGGCTGTAGCCTGGCAGGCTCCTCTGTCCATGGAACTTTCCAGGCAAGAATACTGGAGTGGGTTGCCATTTCCAGAGAGTGGGTAATATCCTGTCAGGCTTGGTTCCTATTGATACCAAAGTTGCTTAATAGCCAAGTAGTAAAGAATCCACTTGCCGGTGCAGGAGACACAAGAGATGTGGGTTCAGTCGCGGGGTTGGGAAAACCCCCTGGAGAAGGAAATGGCAACCCACTCCAATTCTTGCCTGGAAAATTACATGGACAGAGGAGCCTGGCGGACTACAGTCTGTGGAAATGCAAAGGTTCGGACTTGACTAAGCACACACATGCATGATTTACGATGTTTTTTTATAATTTAAAAATACAAGAGGAGGCCAAAAGACACATATACCAGATATTCATGAGAGCTTAACCTGGAGTCTAAAATATTATTGGAAACACTATGTGAGAATGGTATATTAAATAAAAGCAGATGATATGAATAATTAGGCTATTAATAGCTAATGAACTGATTATCCCAGTTGAGAGAGTGCTTTGATGTACAGTATCGGATGTGGTATGCCTTAGAGTAGTAAGGGGTATGCTTTTATCTCCATATTGTGAATGAAGAGGTTCAGGCTAACAGTAATTAAATTCGTGACTCATTGGAAGAAGATTATGATTGCAGTCTAATCTTCTGATGCCTTACTTTATCATAAGGCTCTGCTGATCCTACTATGAAAATATTTTTGACTCGTTTTGAATGACTTTCTTTATTTCCTCTTATTCTGAATAATGTGGAATAGAAAAAAAAATGTTAGTAAGAAATTTTTGAAGATTCCTTTTAAAAAGATGTTAGGGAAAGCTAAGATCGTCTCATCCTCCTGTGTCTGACTTTGGATCCTAAATCATATCCTTGTGAAGTAACACCTCACTAGCCTTTTCCCATCTGACAGTCTCAATTACGGTTGACCCTTAACAACAGGGCTTTGAACTTTGAGTCCATTCAAACAGGGATTTTTTTCCCCCCAGTAATAAATACTATAGTACTAGGCTTCCCAGGCGGCGCTAGCGGAAAAGAACCTGCCTGCCAATGCAGGAGACGTAAGAGAGGAGGATTTGATCCCCCGGTTGAGAAGATCTCCTGGAGAAGGGTATGGCAACCCACTCCAGTATTCTTGCCTGGAAAATCCCATGGACAGGCTACAGTCCATGGGATTGCAAAGAGTAGGACATGACTGAATGACTTAGCTCATACCATCTGAAGTTGGTTAAATCTCCAGATGAGGAGTCTTGGATACAAAGGAACCTTGTTTGAGTGGAGGGTTCCTTATAAGTTATAAGGGTTTTCCAGTGCACTGAAGGGTCAGTACATTGTTCAAGGGCCAACTGTACTTGAAAACCATGTAAGGATAAGGCTAAAAATAGGGAATGAGGCTCCTGGCTTATTTTGCATGTAGAGGCGTTTCTTACTTTGGGAAGTGGTTCAGCTAGAATATCTTTAAGGTCTGACTGCCAAGTCCATGAGGAGCTGAAAGTAAGTGAAAAACAAACAGAAAAGCCCAGTTCTTCTGAAGGCAAAGTAGATGAGACAAAGTGTGGTTGCTTAATGCAACTTCCACACTCCTTAGAGACACACTTACCTAGCCTTGCAGGGTCTTGCTGCTCTTTTTGGAAAAGGGGCTGTTGTCATACTAAATGAGATAAATTACAAAGATATCCTTCAGATTCACTAATATACTTTAAAGAGGCATTCTCTTTACTATGCTTATTTTAAAATGACCTTACATACTACTGAATTAGTTTTGCTCCTTCTCTAGGGAGGGAATGAAAGGAATGGACAATATTGAATTTTGTTGTACATTTGAATATCTTTGAACCTTTCTCAAGTACATGTGAATCAGAAACTTTTTTTTTTCATATTATAGTTATTGTGTTAAAGATTCATCTGGGTCCTTGAATTTCAGGGTCCATGAGCAGACATTCTTCTTTAGTGAGTCTAGGGTAGTAGTTCTCAATCTTGAATGCAAATCAAGATCACCTAGGGAGTTTGAAAATTCCCCACACTCAGGCTGTTTCCCAGACCTGTGATGCCAGAATTCTAGGGCTAACACCCAGGGATCCATACCCCACATGCTTCTGGCCTGGGTGGTCCAAGAACCATCACCCAAGAAACGTGAATTTAAAGAATAAGTTTGTAAAGTGACCTTCAAATAATTACAATTTGTATTTTCCTATTGTGTAAAATAAATAGTTCTTATGACAGATGTAATAGCAATGTTTAAAAATAGTTTTAAAAGAAGAGCTGAAGTAAATATTCTAATTCTGTATGGCAAAACTTTATATAACTCTAAGATTATATTCTTAGCAGTGATATTTTAAAAGCACTCTTTATTGAGAAATGAATAATTAAAAGATTTGCATTTTAAAATCTTTTGGTGATAGGTGATAGGGTTCAAATATATTTTTGCATATCTGATATCTACATGTTTTATTCCCTGTACTTAATGTGTTTAATTAAATATTGATCCACACTTTACTAAAATCATAGTTGTTGATTCTGGTGCTGGTACAATCTTACTATGCTTATACTCTGAGATAAACCCCTAATTTCCTGCTTCTGAGTTCTCACTGGCTCTTTCCCCTATTTTTTAAGACCTGTCTACTTCTTAGATCTTAACAATGATGAAAATGAAAGGGATGTAAATGAGAGAACATTAAAGCTCTATGCAAAATTTAAGAACAAAACCACATCACTCATTATTATTGTTGATGCAAACAACTCAGAAGTTTCTAGGACTCAGTCACATTGAAGTTCCCGGAGAAGGAGATGCTGGCTTGATAACAGGTCTTGTTTTGAGATCTTGTTTTGTGATCTCTCCCTTTACCACTGGCCCACTGCCTTCTTTTATTTTCCCCTAATAACTGTTCTGACTCTACACCCATACTGAGCAAATTTCTATTGATAATTCACTGAAACACGTGTCACGATTTTTAGTTGTTTCCCCCTGTAAATGTATGAGGTCAAAGAGAGAGTGCACAGAGCACAGTATTTCACTCCGAAAACCTACATTTCCCAGATTTTGTTCACCATCCCCTGCATGCCCGCTCCACCCTGTATTGCTTGTTACTTTTTCCCTTTCCTTAGACACACTGAGATTTCTCCCTTTTATTATGCATGTGTGTGTGTGTGTGTGTGTGTGTGTGTTAGTTGCTCAGTTGTGTCCAACTCTTTGCCGCCCCATGGACTGTAGCTCACCAGGCTCCTCTGTCCCTGGACTTCTCCAGGCAAGAATGCTGAAGTGGATAGCCATTTCCTTCTCCAGGGGATCTTTCCAAGCCAGGGATAAAACCCCAGTCTCCGCACTGCAGGCAGATTCTTTCCCGTCTGAGCCACCATGTAACAGTTCATTAAATCGAGATTCTCCTTTTACACTTTCAAGTTGAAACCTAGAACTGACTCCAAAACTCAGGGCTCTCCAGTTAGAGGGCTACCCTCTTTGGCTTAATGATGGAATGCTTGTAAATAAAAAATTATTCAGAACTCAGTAAAAAGAGAATGGCTGCTTTGTATTAAAGAATGTTGTATGTAAATGTCTATTATATTAATCTTTATTTGAAGAAGATGTGTTTGCAATCTAGCTGGTAGACATGTTCCAATGAAAAAAGGATGCCTCTCACCATAAGCATTAATCCGTACTTGAGCCAGAAAGCCTGATGTTGTTCAGAGCTTTTAAAAAACCATAATTTTCTCCTTTGTTTTAAATTACATGGTACAATTCAGGATCTACAGTATAATTCTTCATTTTAACGGAAACATAATAAAACTGAGTCAAAATTTGATATTTTGCAAGTTGTATTTATTTATGCATTTGCTCTTCTAAGTCAACTATCAATTATTTAGAATTTGTCTGTTTTGGGTTTTACTCCATCCATTTTCCTCTTTCTTATTTTTGAGTTTAGACAAAACATTCTATATTCGCCAGGGAAATGAAAGGAGACTAAATAATGAGAAGTTGTGATATTGTAAAGGTTGCATAAAGGTTCAAAAGCAGGATGGGTCAAAACTGTTGACACATGCCAATGTTTGTTACTAACGATCCAAGTCTTTGTGATCTTCCTAATTCTGTTTCTTGGTGAACATGTGTAAATGATACTTTTCACCCTCAGGAAGCATTTATCTTCGTACCACTGGGATCTAGGAGAAGCTGCAATTCCATCAGAGTGTACTGTGTTTGGATTTAGGAGGATTAAGTCTGTGAAAGAAAAATGACCTCCATGAGGTTGTGCTTTTGGGGCAGGGAGGTGTGTGTCGGGGGTGTGTGTCATTTATAACCATGAAGGATAAGGACCCAGGGGGTTTCAACCCGGCTGTCCCTTCCCCCTGGAGCCCCAAACCCCAAACCCTCCATTAGTGGGGCTAAACCTCTTGCAGCATAGTAGAGACAGGCACCGAAATTTCTTTGAGCAAAATTACCACGCAGTGACTAGCTGACTCCCGGTCAGAACCAACCGCAGGAGAGTGGGCAGAAGGCTATTTGGTTATTGAATCAAAAGATAAACCCCTCCTTGCCCAGTTTTCTGCACAGTGAAGCAGAAAGCAGACGCCTTCACATCCCCAGTTGCCTCAGGTCTTGTTAACAGATGTCTGATGACTCCGCGTGAGGATAATCTGGGATCCCGCGATATGGCCATCGAGTGAGCTGCCACAGAAACCTTTCTGGGCAAAGCCCAGGGAAAGAAGATGCTGAAAGTTATTTTTGTAATCTATGCTCCTTCCAGCCAGCCCTGCACATCTATCAGGACCTCACTGGCCTCTGTCATCTGGACAGCGGATGCACAAAAAGACGGATGAACACGGGGGTTGAGGCTGTTAGACCCCTCTTCGGGGTGATTTCTAGGGCTTCGCTGCCCCTCAATAAGTACAAAGTGGAGCAAAGGATATAAAGCAGGGTGGGTTTCCCGCCACCCATCATGAGAGGGAAGGAAAAAGATGAGGCTTTAAATAATTTTTGCCTGGAGAAAATGTGTGGGGAGAGCTAGGATGCCAGAGGACTGGTGACTATTTTCAGAATGAGATTTAAAAAAAATGTTATCCTCTTTCCACCTCTTAATTTTTTTTTTTTAGAAGTTTGGTAAAAATCTGACAGTATAATTCTGTTTGATGAGTTAGTGGATGACTTGAAACTTGGGGTTTCGCTAATACTAATGTAGCAAGTCACTTCTCTCTGATCTCCACTCCTCAACAGGAAATAGGAGGCTTGGTTTACGTCAGAGATCTATCCTCCAGGCTGCACCTTAGAATCATCTGACAAATGATGAAGGCAAGGACAAAAGAAAACTAACAATCTCATGACTGGTTTCTAGCCCTGTACACTACGATTTGCTTGATCTCTGATGAGGTCCAGGCATTGATCTTTTTTGAAAACCTCCACCAACCCAAGTGATGCTCATGTGTAGCTAGGGTTGCAAACCAAAGATCTATACTTACAGTTATTTTCAACTGCAGTATTCTGCAATTGTTTATTTGCAATCTTTCATTCTCCCCTTAGAGTAATGCAATTTGTCAGTTCTTTTGTTTATTCCAACTTTTTCTTTAAAAATTTTTCTAGCTAATATTTGTAAAATATTTTATGTAACATATGTGAAAGTTGCAAAACGTAACAGTCATGTGAAAACCCATGAACTGTGTATGAAATCTAGAAAGATGATACTGATGATTCTGTTTTCAGGGCAGCAAAGGAGACACAGACATAAAGGATAGACTTTTAGATCCAGTCTGGGAAGGAGAGGGTGGGATGATTGGAGAGAGTAGCATTAAAACATATACATTATCATATGTAAAATAGACAGTCAGAGGGAATTTGCTGTCTAACACGAGGAAACACAAAGCTGTGATAACACAGAGGGGTAGGATGGGGAGGGAGGTTCCAGAGGGAGGGGTCATATGTATACCTATGGCTGATTCATGCTGATGTGTGGCAGAAACCATTACAATATTGTAAAGTAATTATCCTCCAAATAAAAATAAAAAAAGACAACCCATGAACTTAAAAATAGAGCCCCACCATTAGTGTTGAACTTGCTTATATGTTCCTCTGAATTCTAATATCTCCTGGTTCCCTCAAGGGTAGTCAAGGTTATGAACTTTGCCTTCATTATTTCTGTTTTTAAAATGTTCATTATAGTCACTCTGTGAGTGTGTTTCTAAACAATATGTACCTGGTTGGCTTTTGCTGTATTTTGAGCATGATAAAAATAATATACTCTGTGCTACCTTATACAGTTCTTTTTCACTTGAAGTTGTTTTTGAGTTATTCTTGTGCACAGCTGTATTTCACTTGTTTTCTTTGCAGTATAATGTTCCATTTTGGATGAACGTAGCACAGTTTGATGGATCATCCTGCTGACTATGAATATTGGGTAACATGTCACCTTACTCCACTCCACATCATGGACACACGATATTGTAAGCCTTTAGAATTGTTGCCACTCTGATGTGTATAAATTGGTATTTCAGGGTGGTCTTAATTTACATTTCCCTGATTACTAAACATTTTTAACATGTTTACTTACTATATGAATTTTCATTTCAATGAAAGGCCAGTCAAGATTTTTTGCCCGTGTTTTAATAGCGATTGTTTTTATTTCCTTATCAACATGTACTACTTCTTTACCCATTTCTTTTTTTTTTTTTAGATTTTGGAAACTTTTTCTCTTGGCTGTGCTCGATCTTCGTTGCTCTCTGCAGACTTTCTCGAGTTGCAGTGAACAGGGGTTCCTCTTCGTTCTGGTGTGTGGGCTTCTCATTGCGGTGGCTTATCTTGTTGCTGAGCACAGGCTCCAGACATGTGGGCTCAGGGGTTGCAGCTTGGAGGCTCTAGAACACAGGATCAGTATTTGTGGCACGTGGGCTTAGTTGCTGTGTAGCATGTGGAATCTTCCCAGACCAGGGATCGAACCTGTGTCCCTGCACTGGCACATGAATGCTTATCCACTGCATCAGCAGGGAAGTCCCTCTTTACCCACTTCTGATATTAATTCCTAGCAAGGCTTATATGTGGAAGTATCAATTTTATGTGTTGCAAATATCATTCTGTGTTATCTTGATGAGAAATGATTCCTCTTAATTGGCAAAATCATTATTCTTTTCTACCTCTGCATTCTGTACTTTAATTGTTCTGTACCCTGATATCCAAGATCCAGCCATCTTACTAAATTCGTTGATTCTAATAATTTGTAGATATCTGGGGGCTTTTTTATATAGTCATATCATTTGCAAATTATCTTAGTCATTTATTTTTTCCTTATATTTTTGTGTGTTTTCTTCTCCTTGTCCTTTAGTGCTTTTTGGACTGCTGGTATGATGTTAAGTAGAAGTGGTGACATGTCGGATCCTTTTCTTGTCACCAGTTTTAAAGGAAAAGCTTCTAACATTTCACCAGTGAAGCATGCTATTTGCTGTAGAGTTTTGAGAGATGCCTTCTGTTAAATCAGGGAAGTTCCTTTCCATTTCTAGTTTGCTAAGAGTGCTGTTCCTTCTTTGGTAATCTGATTTATCATCTTTTCATGTTTATAAAACATGCCGGCCATGTCTTATCAGTGTACCTTTTGGCTGTGATATAAGCCAAAAGCCCATATAATTTTTCATGTTTACTGCAGCATTCCTGAGACCTGAAATGGTGCCTAGTACTTAGTGGTTGCTCAAGAAATACTTGGGTGATTGACTAATGGTTCTCTATTCATGAATCAAGCAATATGCATATATTCTTTTGCATCAAAATATCTAGGACTGTGTCTGAGTACAGCAGAAACTCACTCATTAGTAATATAAAAGTCATCACAAATCTTTAAAACTTGCAGAATATTTAAGTACTATGTGGTGTATTAAATCAGTGGAATTTACACAGAACTAAAATACATTTGAAGGCCGTTATAGACACAATGAAAATACTTGTAATACAATTCAGTGAATAAAGGACAATAAAATATCATGTGCTCAGTTTTAGTGCAACAAAGTAAGTATATTGACAAAGGGTCAACAGGAGTATGCCAAAATCAAAATATCTGTTAATTAGATTATTGAGCATATAGATGATTTGTCTTGACTTCTGGTCAAACCTTTCTTTAATGTTGCAATAGTACTTTTATAGTCATTAAGAAAAAGAACAGAAAGATGTATGGGTTTTCTAGGGCTCCTATAATAAGTTACCACAAAGTTGGTGGCTTAAAACAAAAGAATTTATTCTCTCTCAGTTGGTTCTGAAGTCCAGAAGTCCAAAACCAAGGTGTTGTAGGGCTGTGTTCCCTCTGAAGGCTCTGAAGTGGGGAGGAATCTCCCCCATTTCTTTCGGCTTCTGGTGGCTCCAAGTGTTCCTTGGCTTCTGGCTGCTTCACTCCATTCTCTGTCTCCCTCTTCCCATGGCCTTCTCTTCTCTGCATATTTTACTTATGTGTGTTTTCTTGTTTTTATATAATGACATTTATCATTGCATTTAGGTCCCATTTGAATAATACAAGATGATCTTATCCTGAGATCCTTACCTTAATTATGTCTGCAAAGGTATTTTTCCCAATAGGATCATATTTACTGGTTCCCGGAGGTTAGGATATAGACATATTGTTTTTAGGGTCACCATTCAATCCACTCAAGACACACACTTTCCTGAAGCAAAAGTACAATATCTTCAAATGCTCCAGTATTTGGAGACCATGCACAGTCAGTTCAATCACTCAGTCGTGTCTGACTCTTTGCGACCCCATGTACTGTAGCATGCTAGGCTTCCCTGTCCATCACCAATTCCTGGAGCTTGCTCGAATTCATGGCCATCGAGTTGGTGATGCCATCCAACCATCTTACCCTCTGTTGTCCCCTTCTTCTCCTGCCTTCAATATTTCCCAGCACATTGTACACATAAATTAAATAGCACTATCTATACACTACTTCTGCTTCATTGACTAAGCTTAAGCCTTTGACTTTGTGAAAATGAAAATCGCTCAGTCATGTTTGACTCTGTGTGATCCCATGGACTACACAGACCATGGAATTCTCCCGGCCAGAATACTAGAGTGGGTAGCCTTTCCATTCTTCAGGGGATCTTTGCAACCCAGGGATCGAATCCAGGTCTCCCACATTGCAGGCGAATTCTTTACCAGTTGAGCCACAAGAGAAGCCCAAGAATACTGGTGTGGGTAGTCTATCCCTTCTCCAGCAGATCTTCCCAACCCAGGAATTAACCCGGGATCTCCTGCATTGCAGGTGGATTCTTTACCAACTGAGCTATCAGGGAAGCCCTGTGTGGATCTGAAGCCCTGTGTGTATCACAATAAACTGGAAAATTCTTAAAGAGATGGGAATACCAGACCACCTGAACTGCCTCTTGAGAAACCTGTATGCAGGTCAAGAAGCAGTAGTTAGAATCAGACCTGGAACAACAGACTGGTTCCAAATTGGGAAAGGAGTACATCAAGGCTGTATATTGTCACCCTGCTTATTTAACTTTTGTGCAGAGTACATCATGCGAAATGCCAGGCTGAATGAAGCACAAGCTGAAATCAAGATTGCTGGTAGAAATATCAACAACCTCAGATATATCACTCTAATGGCAGAAATAGAAGAGGAACTAAAGGGCCTTGTGATGAGGGTTAAAGAGGAGAGTGAAAAAGCTGGCTTAAAACTCAACATTCAAAAAATGAAGATCATGGCATTCAGACACATCACTTCATAGCAAATAGATGGGGAAACAATGAAACAGAGGCAGACTTTATTTTCTTGGGCTCCAGAATCACTGCAGATGGTGATTGCAGCCATGAAATTAAAAGATGCTTACTCCCTAGAAGAAACGTTATGGCCAACCTAAAAAACATATTAAAAAGCAGAGACATTCTTTTGCCAACAAAGGTCTGTCTAGTCAAGGTTATGGTTTTTCCAGTAGTCATGTATGGATGTGAGAGTTGGACTGTGAAGAAAGCTGAGCACAGAAGAATTGATGCTTTTGAACTGTGATATTGGAGAAGACTCTTGAGAGTTCCTTAGAGTGCAAGGAGATCAAACCAGTCAATCCTAAAGGAAATCAGCCCTGAATATTCATTGGAAGGATTGATGCTGAAGCTGAAGCTCCAGTACTTTGGCCACCTGATGTGAAGAGCCAACTCATTGGAAAAGGCCTGATGCTGGGAAAGATTGAGGGCAGGAGAAGGAGGTGACAGAGAATTAGATGGTTGGATGGTCTCACTGGCTCTATGGACACGAGTTTGAGTAAACTCTGGGAGCTAGTGAAGGACAGGGAAACCTGGTGTGCTGTAGTCCGTGGGGTTGCAATGAATCAGACAGGGGTTAAGGCCTGGACAACAACCTTTTTAAAAAATGAATTTGGCTGTGTATTATTTTTGTTAAAAGGACAAGAATGGGTAAACTTATTGATTGTGGCTTAAATAATTTATAAGTCCAACACTGATATGAAGGATAAGCTTTCTGTTTTGTCTCTTAACTTACATTCCTCACGAGTTTGGATTTTTGTTCATGTTGTTAACAAATATGTGATTTAAGGAGATGTAAGAGAAGCTTCAATTTTATGTGAAGCTGTGAATGTTAAGCAGAATCTTCCTCAACATCCTCTGCTTATTTCAATCATGTCTGTTCTCATCAATTTGATTGGAATAAGTGGCAGGGTTTTTCCCAGCGTAATCCCTGGGGGTCTACAAATCACAGTTTGCCTGACACACTTATCGACATTAAAAACACTGGCATGTCTATCACAACTTCTAAGCTGCAGTTATCTTATTTTGTCATGATGTTAGTTTAAATCTGCTTTCCTTCTGTCTCACAGAATTAAAAACATTAAAAATTTTTATTGTGGTGATGTTGGTTTGCAACATTATTTAAGTTTCATGTGTGCAATGTTGTATTTCTACCTTCATATACACTGGAGTGTGTTCAACACCCAAACCTTAGTTTCCCTTTGTCACCACACAATCGACTCCTTTACCCATTTCACGCTCCCCTTCCCCTCTGGTAACCATCACTCAGTTCTCTGTCTCTAAATGTTTGCTTGTGTTTGGTTTGTTCATTGATTTTGTTGTGGAGTTTGCTTTTTATAATCCACGTAGGGAAGAGTGAAAGTGTTGGTTGTTCAGTCGTGCCCGACTCTTTGGTACCCCATGGACTGTGGCCCGTCAGGCTCCTCTGTCCATGGAGTTCTCCAGGCAGGAATACTAGAAGGGATTGCCATTTCCTCCTCCAGGGAGTCTTCAAACCAAGGGCTTGAACTCAGGTCCCCTGCATTGCAAGCAGATTCTTTACCATTTGAACCAGCAAGTCTTTGTCTATATGACTTATGCGACTAGTGTAATATCCTTAAGGTCCACCGTGTCATCACTAATGCAAGATTTCATATATTTTTATGGCTGAGCAGTATTGCATTTTGTGTGTGTGTGTGTATTCTTCAGAAGTAGAATAGCTGGACCACATGACAGTTCTGTGCTTCGTTTTTGAGGAATCTTCATACTGTTTTCCATAGTGGCTTCATTAGTTTACATTCCTACCAACAGTGCATGGAGGGTTCCCTTTTCTCCATATCTCATTGAATTTTGACCCTGTTGATCATGCTGTGCAATTAGAACAAAATGAGTCAGTTTTTTTTTTTTTTTTAAGGGGAGCATTAGTTACAAAATTATTTGTCTATTTTTCTTCCTCCAAGCAGTCAAACACCTTGACCAGGCCAGTCCAACCTCTGTTTCTCCGGAAAGATAGGACCTGTCTTAACCATTATTAGTTTATTCCTCAAGAAAATATCCTATGTCCTTATATGATTATATTATCATTTTGCTCTGTACAGTATTTTTGTTTATTTATATTGGTTAGTTAAAAAAAAAAGGAAGTGAAAAGAATTTTAAAATACGTTGGTGGTACTTCCCTGGTGATCCAAGCCTGAAAATTCAGTAGACACGAGTTTGACCCCTGATCCTGGAAGATCTCACCTGCCGTGGGACAACTAAGGGCAAACTTTGCAGCTGCTGAAGCCCTTGTGTCCTAGAGCCAGAACTCTGCAAAAAGAGAAGCCACCACACTGAGAAGCCCACACACCGCAATGAAAGCAAGCCTGTGTGTGCAGCAAAGAAGACCCAGTGCAGGCAAAGACCAGTAAATTAATAAATACGTCAGGAGCATTCAATAATTGGATATTTTTTTAAATACTGAATTTTTAAGGTTATTTAATGTTTTTTTGTTGTTGTCATTCTTTACTTCTCTGGCAAACTTCGTGTCCTTTCCAGCTTTCCATCTTGGTATCTGCTACTTAACACTGTTTCACCTTGTGGGATTTCCCATTCTCTGGTCATTTCATTAGTTTTCTCCTTCTTGTGGCATTTGTTGAATCTTTGTCCCTGTCTCTTTCTATAGATACCATTCAAAGCTGTAGTCTGTCTAAGAAAGAGCAATCACCAGGGCCTTCAAGACACTCCTGTAGACAGGCAGGAATGCTCTCTTGTTCTTTTTAATTTCCATCCTCAGAGAAAAAATTCAGTAGCTTTGTTCTCCACCAGATGTTTACTAGGGAAAAAGGGCTAGGACAGAGCCTCTGGAATCTTAAGGAGTAACACCCATAGCCTGTGGGCGTCATGAAAAGGTCACCAGACATCAGAGAACAAGGAGTTCTGACTCCCTTTTTCATTGACCTCACAGGGTCTCCTGATGAAACAAAGGCATGGAATAGATAATCTATAAACTGTCCTCCAATTCTAAATTTTATTATTATTTTCTTCTAACTCACTAGCTGGCCCAGGTAGACTGCATTAATTTCATTTATGAAGCAGGTTACAAGGGCCTTTTACTTATCTCGACCATTTCTGCATTTTCCTGTCACACCAGGAAGCTCTGCCCCTGCCCACCTCTCCCACCTCATCACAGCCAAACTCATCCTTACTCATCTCACTGTAATCCCACAGACATGTGTTCTTTTCTTTTAACACAGTAAGACCCTGAAATGCTGCAGAATCTTTGCACTTGCTCTTTCCAATGCTCCACACATGGTTCTTTGGCTACTATCGTTCTTTTTCTTCTCATTCTGCTAATACAGGACTTGGCATATACACCGCCTTATTTGTAGTTATTGCTTGCTCCCTGGGTAAAGATCTACCCTTTCAACCACTCACCTCTGGCTCCTGGCTGCTTCCCATCACTTTGCTAGTTCTATTTCTTTTTTAAAAAAAGGTTTTAAAATTTTTATTTTGGGTGTGCTTGGTCTTCATTTCTCTGGTTGTGATGTGAAGGCTCAGTTGTCCCATGGCATGTGGGATCTTAGTTCCCTGACCCAGGATTGCGTCCCCTGCATTGGAAGGAAGATTCTTAACCACTGGACCACCACAAGTCCCACTAATTTTCCTCACAGCTTTTATCATAATCTGTAATGATCTTTTTTCCTTGTCCTAAGTCGCTTCGGTCGTGTCCAACTCTTGTGACCCTATGGACCATAGCGCTCCAGGCTCCTCTGTGCATGGGACTCTCCAAGCAAGAATACTGGCATGGCTGGTCATTCCCTTCTCCAGCGTATCTTGTGACCCTGGGATCAAATCCCTGTCTCTTACATTGCCTGCATTGGCTAGTGGCTTCCTTACCACTAATACCACCTGCCTCCTTATTTCCTTTTGATTGACGACTTCTAGTCTGCGTGTAAGTACTTTAAGGGCAGAAATCTTCTCTGGGTTATTTCTGCTGTATCTCAATGCTTAGAAAAATATATAGACAGATATCCAAAACAAACTTCACTAAATAAATAAATTTTCCTGAGTAGATCAAATTGCTCTTGAATAAAGCACATTTAATAAATTACCATGATCCCTTGAAGAATCTCTATCTTCAAGCTGGTGACCTGGGTCAATGTGTATAGCAGGGTGCTTATTTTGGTTCTCAATTATTTGTCTTTATTGCTTAGTAATATGTCTCAACACGAGATAAAAGCCAATTAACATGTGCCACCCAAACTCTAGAAAATTGTAATATACTAACTACACTTGACCTTGAATGAAAATTGAATGTTCTTATTTACTTGATGTGGAAAATACATCCTATGGATTTAATCAACTTAAATGTTACTGGTGAAGATTTTTTAATGAATAGTGCTGTTTGTTGCCCTAGCATCTAATTAGTGATGCCAGAGGCCTTGGAAAGATAAAACTTTCTCTCTGTGTGTATATTTTTAAGGCTATATTTCAGTGACAATTTCAGCCAACATTTCTCTCTGGATTTATTTACATATTTTGTATTCAGTATTTTGAGTTTCTGGCATTTAAGTTCCTTAATACTCTGTTTTCTGAGCTTTGCAAGTCAGACAATATGGTAACCATGCCCTCAGAAGCATATGGAACCCCAAATGATCAACATAATCTAAGCTTCCACCAAGTAGGTGGTGTGACTCGAGTCATAAGAGCAGATGGAGTTAAAAAGGGTGGATAATAATATCCTAGAGACTAAGCTAAATAAAGAAAAATAAACTTGCCTCCGTGGCCTAGCTAAGATACAAGTGTGTTTTATCTTTTATAGAACATATGTGCAAACACACTACAACTACCATTTGTGCTTTTTCTGGGTTGATATCTAAAATTGCTTTTGGGTTGTTAACTACAGAAGCTAGTATGTTACTGTTGTCTTCTATAACAGACTCTTGGTAAACAGACAAATGCTTAGGAACCGTCGTGTTACCCTTCACGTCAAGGGTCAGATAACAGTGATTTAACCCAGAGATAAATTGGTTCTTTAGAGTTACGCTCGCATGACACGGATATGTCGTACTTTCAAAATGGACTGTAACGTTTTGTTTGGGAAAGTTGCATTGCTTCAAAAATGTCTGAGCCTGGTAGCATAACAAGAGCCTGACATATCAGGGATTGAATTCCTGATCTGCCTTTTGCCAACATCTTCAACACATTGTTTATGACATCTATTATTTTCAGCAAGTTCTGTAGCCCATATGAAATTCCTCATCTATAAAATGGGAAGAACATCACAGAATTATTGTGAGAATATTTTGAGAAGTATTGTAAATTCCTGGAATATAATGCATAAATGGTGATTTGTTCCCTCTTTTCTCCTTTCCCTTTCCCTAGCAACTTTGACTTTTGAAAGTTAGGGATTTATTCTTCCTAAGAAAATGAAGCTTAATTTTACAAGCAAAAAAAAAAAAAAAAGCACACACATACATATATATTGTAATTACTGGTGGTAGCTTTTAGGTATTTTTGCTATCTTTAATGAGATCTCCTAGGCATAGAGTATGAGCACTAACAAATATTCCTATAAAAGGAATGAAAGTAGTAGTTCTTGAGATTTTTTTTTCTCAATGAAGAAGCAACAAATTTTATTATGGATGTACAATCTATAAAATAATAAACCAAATGATATATTAAGGCACAGACTTAGCATACAGGTACTGACATCTGTGCTGTTTCTGTCTGATGCACACCTTCAGTCAAAACAATTTTAAGTACTGTTATAAAAAGAATAAGGAAATCAAATGACTGTGCCAAAAAAGCAATGTTGTGAAGAGTGAGAGAAAATCCAGACTGGTATACAAAGAAACATGTTACATGACCAGAGGTAGTCAACAGCGGACAAACTTTTTCTTACAGAATAACACACAACTTGGGTAAACAGAGACACTCAGTGAAATGCCTGGTAGAATTAATCCTTCTTCATAACTGGGAAATCTCCAAGGCAAGCCTATTTTCCTTTATTTGTTGAGTTTTGATGTGCTCGATAGACTGAATTGCTACTTATAGAATTGGTCTTGTTCATACTATTTTACAGTATTGGAGAAGGTTAGGAAAACCTCAAATCATGTTTCCAAAAATGGGGTGAAGAATATTATCGAAGAATGGATTTTAGGAATTCTTATAACCATAACTAGGTGCTGTCCAAGGTGCTAGACATACAGCAGTGAATGAGACACCATCCCGGACCTCTTTCATCTGTAGTCGAGTGAGACTTACCTGTAGCTACTACAGTGCATCCTACATCAAAGACACTTCCCCTTAAATTCATCCTTGGATCCTTGTCTCAGGAATATCTGACCTCTATTAGATGAGGTGAAAAGGGTTTCCATGAGACTTTAGGGGGCCTATTCAGTAAACAATCCTAGAAGAATTCATCATGCATGTAGCATCTCATCCATCAATTCACGATTCCTGGGAAATGTTCCCTCCAGTGACTTTACCATCCATTCCCAAGGTCACATCCTGAGTCTTGTTAGTGTCTCTCTGGGCACATTTATGATTTGCATGAGGGATGAGTGGGAGCTGAAATCAAAGACTGGATTGTTCTCCAGCTGTGGGTCCTGGCACAGGGCTACGTCTGCTCATGGACAGAAGCACCTTCTAATTTGCCCAAACGAGTCTTCCACTTACCACGATGCACCCAGAGGTATACTTCTACATAGACAGTGAGGACTTTTTTTAATTTTTACAAAGATACTGTATGAACTGGCAAAATGCCCGCTGGCTTGCACAAGTTCCAATTCTGACTCAGAATCTGATGATAAGAAACTATCTCAGTGGCACCTCCAGCTCTTGCATCTCCAGAGCGTGTGTTCTAGAACTTAACTTGTCCTTCACTGCTCCTGCTCTCTCACGCCAACCCTCTCCACCACAGTATGCCTAACTATTGACTCACCGAGTCTTCTTGATTTAGTGAATATTGAATCTCTTAAATATTATTCTTACCATCCCATTTCCATTCTATGCTTTTTCCCAACCCCACATAAACTTCCTTCTGGGTTATTGTAATAGGTTTTCTTGATTGCAGCTTCTTTCCCCTGAAATCATTCCCCACATCACCATAAAATCCTGAATTTAAGGTTGCTGTTTGAACTGACTTCACATTTTCTAAAGCAATGATTTTCCCAAGTGTAGTTGATACAACCCTCCACGCCCCACCACCCATCAGACAGTACCTGACAAAAATGCAGATTTCTTCACCATATTTGGATCTACTGAATTACAGTCTCTGGTATGAGGTATGTTGGGGGTTGGGATGGGATTTAGGATCTGCATTTTAATAACTTCCTTAGGGGATTCTTACAAACTTAGGTTAATTATTGCCTAAAATGAGTCTGTACTTTATTAAACAGTTTGTAAGGACAGTTTCTAGAATTTGGACATAGCCTAGTACATAAAAGAACAATTTATTTTTTTTGAGCAGAGAATGAATGGGAAAGAAGTAAAGTATTCTAATATCAGTTTATATTAGAATAATTAGATGTTTGTGGTTTCTTTGAAAATCACAGTCTTGTGATTCAAACTGTTTTGAGAGGATTTGATTGAATCTTTACTCAGGCATAAATTTTGTTTTCCACACCCTTGATAAGTAGTCATGAAGCACTTTATTTTCAGTGAGGAATCTAGTGCTTCTTGGATGATTGTGTTCCAGTGTTGGTCATCCACAGTTTGACCATGCATGTGGATATGTTCATGTGTTTGTGTTCATAAATGACATATGAATGACATAACAAATATTCGTTCCAAATTATCACACTTTTTAAAAAGATGACAAGCTTACAAAAATTATTTTTAGGGAACTATTTTACCACTTTGTACAAAAATGGTAAATTACATTCAAAACATTTGTCAAAATGTTCATAAAAAAATCTAACCTTCAAGAGAAGAACTAGTTTTGGACAAAATAAAGGAGCTACTAACATCTTGACATTTTCAAAAATAAATGTGTCCTTGCAAGACTATATTTACTTTTATATTCATGCATTTGTTTGTTTAAAAAATATCATTGAGGGATCGAGGTAGATTTTGGCCGTGTAAAAAAGAATGAGTAAGACTTTGTTACTGCTCACAAACAGATCGTAGTCTACAAGGGAAGAAAGATATGGGCATAATGAAGTGTGGCTCAGATGGTAAAGCATCTGTCTGAAATGCAGGAGACCCAGGTTTGATCCCTGGGTTGGGAAGATCCCCTGGAGAAGGAAATGGCAGCCTACTCCAGTACTCTTGCCTGGAAAATCCCATGGACCGAGGAGCCTGGTAGGCTACAGTCCATGGGGTCGCAAAGAGTCAGACATGACTGAGTGACTTCATTTTCACTTTCTTTCAAGTTATCCTGAGATGTTCATCAGGTAAATGGAAGCATAGAATCTGGATCAGGAAATCTGAGCAGAGGTAGCTTGTTGTAGAGATGTTATTGTATATAATTATACTTGTGTTTGAAAAATGAGTATATTGTTGGAAAAAGATGGGACCTAAGAGAGTATTTTCAAATATTTTATATAAATTATGACTATAGAGGACAATTGTATTTGGTGTGCTGCTTCCATGTTTGAGGCAAACTTTTTCTTCAGTTTTTACACTCAATTCATATGTTGTGTATTAGTTGCTCAGTTGTGTCCAACTCTTTGCAACTCCATGGACTGTTGCCCTCCTCTGTCCATGGAATTCTCCAGACAAGAATACTGAAGTGGGCTGCCATTTCTTTCTCCAGGGGATCTTCCGGACCCAGGGATCAAACCCGGGTCTCCTGAATTGCAGGCAGATTCTTTACCATCTGAGCCACCAGGGAGATGTGTACGCTCAATAGATACCACTGTTTATTAATTGTTAACAGAACTGAAATCAGAGGAACCTTTGTAAACTCAGCTTTCTGTTCATAGCTTACATTTTCAACTGTTTTCATCTGATGATAATGTTTTTATAAAATCTATTTACCAGAGGATTCATTCATTCTGAGGCCAGGAGTTCTTTGGCAGTGGGTTTGGCAGTGGGTTTGGGATCTCAGCTCCATCCCTCACAAGCTAGTTACTCTGCTCTTTGTGCTTCTGCCTTACCATCTGTAAAATAGGATGAATAATATAGTACCTACCTCGCAGGATAGTTGTTAAACTTAGATGAGGTAGTACATGTAAAAAGCCAAGAAAGAGCATGGCGCATAGCAATTTCTCCCAAAGTGCTGATTGTCATCATAAGGCAGTCGAAGAGCAGTGGTTGTGGGGTCAGAAAGCCAGACTTGGAGCATCCTCTCTGCAGTGGGCTTGCTCTGTGTTTTGATCACCTCTGTGTCACTGTGTTGGTGCCCGAAGGATCCCTCAGCCAGGGTGGTTGGCAGGGCTGAACCAGGACACCTCACACCAGACAGATGAGATAGAGAGCAGTTCTTTAGTTACAAGTACTCACAGCCCGAGGAGGAAGATAGTGCACTGTGTAGAGTCACATGGAGTTACTCTTGGGAACAGAATCAACAGTCAGGAACTCTGGGAGGCAGGCTTTGTAGTATCAACAGGGTGGGGTGTCTCCTAGCTCTCATGGAAGGATGGAGTCGTCCTGTGTGAATAGTTTTGTGGGTTGACAAGGAACTAAAACCAGCTACTCAGAAAAAAATCAAGAACTGCGCTTGATCCCTTTGATAAGGAGGGCTGTTTGGCTAGAGGAAGTTTTCTGTGGATGCAGAGAGGAGAGGGGAACATGTAGTGAAACCACTCATAGGGACCCCATGGACTGCAGCCCACCAGGCTCCTCTGTCCATGGGATTTTCCAGGCAAGAGTACCAGAGTGAGTTGCCATTGCCTTCTCCGAAACCACTCAAGACACCGCTAATTTTACCAGATGTCAAGGCAGCATGAGATTGAACCTTAGCTTTGGGTCTTACATTACACTCTGACTCTGAGTAATTCAGCTTCATCTTGTTGTAACTATGTTTCTCTCTCTGTAAAAGAGATATGACTTAAAATGAATGTGTCTTATTAGTTACATACTCCACAAATATGCAGAGTTATTAAATAAGGTATTGCTGAATATGATTTGGAAATTACTGCCTGTATTCTGATTATAATGCTATGGAAAAAATACTTTGGTAAACTCCACTGCATAAGTTAAGATTTTTCTCACATTCTTACTGAAACTTCTTTTCTTTCTTTTAAAGTCAAGGATTATGTTTCAATATGGAAAATTAATGAGCTTTAGTAAGATTCGTGATAATGTAACTAACATAGCTGTCAAGCTTAGCCATATCCCTTTAGTAATTACAGCCCAAGGGCTATGAACTTCTAGAAAAGGGTGAGTTTAATGACATTTACCTGTAGATAGCAAACATCAGTTAATGTTTCTGGCTGATCATGCTGGTTTACTTCTCAGATCAATATTTGCAACTGACAAATTATGTCAAAGTTATGAAGAGTTCTGTAATTAAGGACATTTCTTGTCTCTACTTATCTACCTCCCTTAAACTAAGATTAATTTATAATTTGAATTTTTGCTTTTTTGCTTTTTACAAAAAAGCATTTTATTAATGGGAATGAATAATCAGATGAAAGTGAGATAATACATACATATATTTTTAAATTTTTTGCTGTGTGTATTTGAGTGTCTGAGCGTGTTACAAATAGCATACCCTTGATGACTCTACAGACTAGGTATGGAAAGCCAAGAGTCCACTTCCTACTGTGATGTAAATTAGTACCCACTGATTGGTGGGCTCAGGGGCCCACATAGAGGCAAGTCTGAGAAGTGATGGATGGAGTGAGGATGGGAGAAAGGGACTCAACAGAAGTACAAAGGATATTATAAGAATCCATCGTGGGAGAAGAATTTTCTGGAGCAATGAGTCATACTGGACAACTGAGTTTGAAGGTCAGAGGGGAGTCATGTTTCTGGGTCAGGTGTGAGGTTACTGACTGATCCTGCTCTTTGTCAGGCCCTTGATAGTTTGTGTACAACCAACACAAACACCTGTTGATGATCCCCTAACTAGGGGTGAACACCTATGGATGGAAAACCTTAGAGGACCGAATCCTGGGAGCCAAACCACTCTGTGGCACAACGTCTCAGGGAGAGGGGGACCTGGAGAAAAGGGAGCTGCTGGCCGAGAGAGATGGACACGAAGTAGTGGAGAGCAGCCAGCTGGCCACGAGGTGAATGCAAGTAGGCAGATAGCATCTGACGGAGATCACGAGACAAGATGAAGTCCTGGCTTCAGGGGGAATGTTAGTGGACAGCTAGCAGCTGAGGGAGGCCAGAGGTCAGGATGAAGTCCAAGAGCCTCATAAGGCAGGTCAGTGCGGCCTGTGCTTGGTTGCTCAGTCATGTCCTGAGAAGGCAGCAACAATCTGGGAAATGTTCCAGTACCCCAGGCAGCTTCTGGTACCTTCTGGAACCCAGAAGATGGTCCAGAGCAGATGGTGGCATTGAGACAGCTCCCGAGGGACCTCGGACCACATGGCGATTTCCTCTTGAGAACTCCTAAAGCCAGCAGAGGCAGAAGTGAACCATGAAAAGGGGAGGCTATTTGACACCTTGAAGTTATATGTTTGTAAAGGGTTCAGGCCATCACTGAATTTATTAATATAACCTTCCATGGTATTACATTGAGTTGTCCTTAGTCTTTCAGCCCGTGACTATAAGTAAAGTTAAATTTACTGTGATTTTCAAATTATATTAATAACCCTGAGCTCCTCCCTTGCTTGCAGTTAAGTCTAATGTTGCTTTTCCCAGAAATTCCTCCAATGTTACATCCAGGATGGCAAGGGTGGTAACTGAAAACCAAAGGGCATTCTTCACTAATCTTGTCTTGAATGATATACGGGAACTTGGGAGTGTTGCTTCCTTTGCCAATGAGGGTTTTTGCTGTTGCTAAGTAGTCCTGTCCCTGCAGTGTCTGTGGCTGTGGGTGAGAAAGGCCCTTCCTTACACTGGTCTTGAGCCTTGCCAGAGGTGCTCCTTCTTATGCTGAATTTGATCTTTTCCAACTTGGCCTTAGTCAAGGATCACTCGACAGGGTTCAACAATATTGCGCATCAGAGAGAAGGCTCAATACCTTCATCCTAGAAGAACCCCAAGATGTAAATACCTACAACCCCTTGCCAATAACCTAGTCTCACCTTCATACACCAAAGGCTGTGTGTGAGGGACAAATCAATTTCATGCACTAACTCAAGCTCAGATTCTCTTTAGATTTAAGTCCAGTTGTAGTCCCCAAAGATAAACATTGGTAACTTGCTTTGGATACATATAATTAAGAAGTGCTCTTAAGGTGATTCTTTCAAGGTTAAAATGTTGTCCCTCAGGATGGGAGATGAGTGGCAGATGAGCGAGTGAAGCTTCATCTGTTGCTCCCTAGTGCTCCCTATCTCTAGAATTACCACCTGAACCATCCACCCCCCACCTCCTGTCCATGGAAAAATTGTCTTCCATGAGACCAGTCCTTGTGCCAAAAAGTTGGGGACCACTGCCTAGGGAGAAACTCTAGCTCTGAAACAGAATATGTGCTGATCATTGTCAAAAGACATTTCACTAACCTTGAAAAAATAAAGTCTTCTGCTCCAGCAACTATTTCATGTCCACAGACTTCAATTAACATGCCTCTTGCTCCCTTGTTCACACTGGAGCACAGCATTCGTTGTAGGAATGTGTAGGAATCAGTGAACATTGATAGTTAATTCCAGCTTTTAACCGGCCAGATAGCATTGTGAAGAAGTGGTTAAGGCACTCACTGTCTTGGAAGACAGAAAACCTTGGGTGGACTGAATCCTACTGCTTATAAGCTATGTGAGTACAGAGAAGTTACTTCATCTCTATGGACATTAATGGAATTAGAGGGTTTGGACAATGGTCCTCAAAATTTATTCTTTGAAATTCTTTTCCATCTCTTAATTTGTAAAGGTACAGCAACGATATTGTTGGTCACAGATTATTATCTTACATAGTAAAGTAGATTTAATACTAAGGGCAACTATAATAATGATTTTTAAAATTGAATTACAGTGTTTATGAGGTATATGTTGGTGTATCCATTTTATGAAATTTAAGTCACTTGTCTTTAACAGGAAGTTAAGTAAATTAAATCGTGTATCTAGTAGGTAGCTCTTTTTATGTACAGAGAGTGCATGCAGAAAAATACACAAACCAAAGTTCTAGCATGATTTGGACATAAAGAAACTGAAATCTAAATAAAACTGAATTAGGTGAAAAATCCCTGGAAAGTTGTTTTATGGTAACAGATGGACTGAATGCCTTCAGGGACAAAGCAACAAAATTGATTCTTGAGAATAAATATTGATTTGACAGGAAGTCAGACAAACTAATTATGTGAGTAAGTATATCTACTGTATTTTAAGCAAAGTGGTGCCAAAAACAAGCTGGGAAGAAATTTACTGCAGGTAGTTGCTGATGTAACTTGGGGTTTCTCCAGTCCACAGAGATACTCTTATAACCTGGAGAAGGACAACTTCTCTCCCAGAAGTTCTCCCACATGTCTCCATTTCTCCCAGGTTTCATGCTGGAAATCTCACAGGCATTTTGACCCCCTTCTCTCCTTTGGTTCCTCTTTGTCACTTTCCTTTTTGCTCTTGTGTAAATGCTGAGCATCAGTTGAACAAGAGAAACACAGACCTTGTCTCCTGAAGCTTGCTTTTTTATTGGGGGTTACTTCTGGCTGAGGCTACAAATGCTGTGAGAATGATCTTAGCGGAGTGGGGTCTTGCTATGGTCAAATTCTGGTAGAATCACTGCCTTATTAATTTTTCTGATGTATAAAAGTCACTGTTTTACCTTTTATACATTCTTTTTAAAAATATCGTTTTCCATTATTACAGGATAGTGAATAGAGGGCCCTGTGCTATACATTAGAACCTTATTGTTTATCTAGTCACTGTTTTACTTTTAAACTAGAGACTATTGTGCATTCTGTGTCCCTATTGTTTTTCCAAGTCAAGGCCAAGTTCCTGATTTCATAATTCGAGCATCTCTATCGGTTGTTTACTCCTTCCCTATTCACAGATCTTAGCCCCAGTTCCATCACTTTGTACTGCCATCCATCCACCTAATCTATTCCCATCTGACTCATTATTTCTCTCCCCACAACTATTTATTTCACGAGATTCACCAAAGCCACATTTGCTTTATCTCTCTCTTCTGGGGTGTGTGTTTATTTATAGATTTGTTTCTTCTTCTTTTTTTTTTTTTAGTGAACCATTTGAGACTAAATTGCAGACATGATACATCACCTCTAAATACCTCAGCTGCATCTCTTAAAAATAAGGATGTTCTCCTACACAACCATTATCACATCTAAGAATTCAGCACTGATTTATAATATTATCTAAAATACAGTACATATTCACATTTCTCCAATTTTGGGTGGAAAAAGTCATTTCTCTTTCTTTCCAGAATCCAATCAAAGAACTGTATTGTGTTAGGCTGTTAGTCTCTTTAATATAGGACACTCCTGGATGATGTTTTGTGACACTTGTATTTTTGAAAAATATACATGAAGTGTTTTGTAGAATATCCTTCTATTTTGATTTGTCTGATAGTTTCCTTATGATTATGTTCTAGTTAAACCTTTTAGCAAAAATACTGTGTAGGTAATATGCTGACTTGTTACCTTTTCTTTCTTCATGTTCCTCTCTTGGCTTGAAAGTTCTCCTACTTCTGTTTTGCAAATCCATTTTAGTTAAATTCATTGTTATGTGACCCTCTTACTGTACTAGGTGATCTGGTTGTGTGACAGGAACATGAAGGGTATCTTTCCAGGGAAGCTTTATGATACACACCCTCCAAGGAATCTTTGATTAATACTGTTTCCAGTGATCTTCTCTGCCTGAATTTCTATAGCACTAACAGTGGCCTATTAACTGTAAGATGACTTTGACTACTTATGTTCAACCTTGTAATATGGTATAATGTGTTAGTATATAATATGTTAGTGTATATGAATGTATTGAACAAGTTTCCTTGTCCAGTAAGACTCTAAGTTCCCTTTAGGCAGATGTATGCTTTTTCCCATTTTTTTCTCTTGTTGGTTATAGAACTCAGCACTGTGATAGACCAAAGGCAGTGTTTAAGAAACGTTTTTTGAGTTGATTCTGGTAATGTTTTCTTCATTTGAAGTAATTCTTAACAGTCTTCTGCACTGAAAAGAAGCTGTAGCATAGATAATACAATAATATATAGCTTTGGAATGCATTACATGACTCCTGAAAAATCATCCTTTTATGTCATCCTTATTATGTTTGCCTAAGACCATGATCACTTTGTGTTCCTTGAGTATACATTTGAACACTGTGGAAAGATAATCAGAAGTGTGTTGAGTGATTCAGATTTTTAAATTAACCATGGGTGATCATCAAAGCAAATAATCCACACCTGCAAAATTAATCATTTAAACCCTCTGTCTACATGTAAGATTAGATGGTTAAACCGTTATGCTATTCGGTACAGGAATCATTCTTCTCATGGAGCTATTTATCATCTGTCTGTGCATGTTGGTTAACACATTTTCCTTTGGAAATCAAAAAGACAGCACAGAATGCAGAGAATTATAATATCATCACATCCATGTTGAACAGAATAGAGTGGGGAGGCTGGTATAAAGGTTCTTAAATTTTGCATTGTGCTTTATTATTCTACATTAGGAGAAAAACATGGTTATAGTCATGGGCCAACTGGATCACTCCAGTTTCCCAAAAGCCCTGATATCATCTGCCCCATGCAGAACTAATCAATTACTAAAAAGTGAAACTTTGATGCTTTATTGTTTGCCTGTTTATTCATTCATTTATTTATTTAGTTTGGATCCACCAATGCACAGAAGCTTTGCATGGTGCTCTGAACAGGGAGTTCCATAAGGCCTGTATTTTCTTCCACTTTGTGCATTAGGGGCCATTGTAGGTTACTGTGCCAGGTCTCTCGATTGCTGGCCATCTGGTATAGCCGTGGCCTCTGAGTCTTGGAGCCATAGAGCCCCCAGCATGAATTTACCACCCATTCTGGTATAAAACAACCATTTGGCTAACTTTGATGATTTTTAAACTGTCAACTACCCCCTGGTCTGCCTTGACTGTCACAAATTCATCTGTGGTTTGGTCACTGGAAAATAAGCTTCAAGGTATTTAATCATATGCTTCTGGTTACATCCAAACAGTATGTGTTGCATTTGAATTTTTGGAGCTTAATCAAGGAGCAAGTGTGAAAATATTCTATATGGATATTCAGAATGGGTCAAAATAGCCTTGTTGAGTTATTTTAGTAATAAGTTAGATGTGGTTTTAAGAACAGTGAGTGCATGGATTGTAATTAGAAGAGTTTAATATTCACAAGGATGGAGTGTCATAGTTTCTAAAGGATTGCCATCATACTTATGCCTAATAAACATATTCTCCATGAATGTGTTAAGGCAATATTAATTTACTAAACAAGATGGTGATTATAAGCAACAATTAATTAAAGTGATTTCAAAGACTTCTGCAAACAAAGCACATTGTATAAACAAACCTTTGAATTAGAATGGGCCGTAGGCCTAGATATGTCAAAAAATGTGATCGTATCTAAAATTTCTGACACTAGAAAAGAAAAATATCATTCATCTTAAACCTTTTTAAAGCCTCTAAAACTTCTTGCCATTGGGTACCATTCTTTTTTCCCCAGTTCCATTGAGATATAGTTAACATACATCACTGTATGATTTTTAAGTATACAGCATAAAGGTTTGACTCATATATGTATATGTATTACGTACATACTGAAATTATTACCCCAATACATTTGATTAACATTGTCTCTAAAGATACAATACAAAGAAATAGAAGAAAGAAGGGAAAACATTTTCTCCTTGTAATGAGAACTCTTGGGATTTACTCTCTTAACATCTCTCATACACAACAGTGTGTGTGTGTTAGTCGCTTAGGCATGTCTGACTCTTTGTGACTCCATGGACTGTAGCCCGCCAGGCTCTTCTGTCCATGGAATTCTCCAGGCAAGAATACTGGTGTGGGTTGCCATTTCCTTTTCCAGGGGATCTTCCTGACTCAGGGATTGAACCTTGGTCTCCTGCATTACAGGCAGATATTCTTTACTATACAACAGTGATAATTATAATTATCATCTTGTACATTACATCTCTAGTACTTATTTATCTTTTATTGGAAGTTTGTATCTCTTGACCACCTTTTTCCAATTCCTTCTCCTTCTACCCCCATCTCTGATAACCACAAATCTGATCTTTTTTTTCATAATTGGCTGAATCCTTACCCTAGTAAATCTGAGAAAGATTTATGGAAATCTTATGGATTTGTCAAATATTCAGCAAGTTTATAGGTTAGAAATAAACACATATACCAAATTGATATAAATAACTGTGAATTATTTTAAAAATCTACCCTGGGGGATATATATAGCATTTTTTCCCTCTCTATGGGGCACACTGATATGGATGCTTAGCATTAAAAATATGTATTCAGACATTTATTTTGTGAGGTAATTAGTGAATTTTAGTTCCCTAAACTCACCTTTTCTCTACAAAAAGTACTATGTATGAGAATTTGAGTATCTAATATTTAAGCTACTTTAAGTAGCACAAAGACTGTTAAAAATGGAAGAAATCTTCAAAAGCAACTGGCAGAAAGTCTTTATTTTATAGGTGAGGAAACTCAGACTCAGTAGCTGAAAGAATTTGTCCAAGATTTTAACAGAGATAGAGTCGAGATTTGAACTACAGTTAGACTTCCTGGAGGCTCAGGAGGTAAAGAATCTGCCTGCAATGCAGGAGACCTGGGTTCGATCCCCTGGACTGGGAAGATTCCATGGAGAAGGGAGTGCAGCCCACTCCAGTATTCTTGACTGGAGAATCCCATGGACAGAGGAGCCTGACAGGCTGTAGTCCATGGGATGGCAAGGGTTAGATGTGACGGAGTGACTAACACTTTGACTTTTGACTTCCTATTTCTTATTATTCTTCCCACATCCCAAGAGAAAGCAGAATATTTTAAATAATGTTGTGCTTACTGAGGACTACCTCAGCAAGGAGACAAGTAAGAGGTTACCAAAACCAAGCTGTCACTTTCGAACTTGGCTTATACTATCGTTTCTTGCTTCCTACCCTTTGTTGTAGTATTGATAACAGTATTTCTTCACGCTTGAAATAATTTATTTTTCTTTGTTATTTTAAATTCAGTGGAATGCAAGAATGTATTTATTATTGATACAAACTTTTTATCTAAAGATTTATTTATAGTTGTCTGTAACTTTAATATTAGTCAAAATACTGCAAAGGATATTTAATTCATTCCAATATCAATGTGAGAGTTGGACTGTGAAGAAAGCTGAGCACCAAAGAATAGATGCTTTTGAACTGTGGTGTTGGAGAAGACTCTGGAGAGTTCCTTGGACTGTAAGGAGATCCAACCAGTCCATTCTAAAGGAGATCAGTCCTGGGATTTCTTTGGAAGGAATGATGCTAAAGCTGAAACTCCAGTATTTTGGCCACCTCATGCGAAGAGTTGGCTCATTGGAAAAGACTATGATGCTGGGAGGGATTGGGGGAAGGGGGAGAAGGGGACGACAGAGGATGAGATGGCTGGATGGCATCACTGACTCGACGGACGTGAGTCTGAGTGAACTCCCGGAGTCGGTGATGGACAGGGAGGCCTGGCGTGCTGCAATTCATGGTGTTGCCAAGAGTCGGACATGACTGAGTGACTGAACTGAACTGAAGGATGAATTGAATGATCTTCCTCTATGAGATGCTTGTGTGTTAGTTGCTCAGTCGTATCTGACTCTTTGTGACCCCATGGACTGTAGCCCTTCAGACTCCTCTCTGTCCATGGAATTCTCCAGGCAAGAATACTGGAGTGGGTTGCCATTTCCTTCTCCAATGGGAAGCTTGCCATCTACTTATAAATAGATATTAAACATATTTGTAAATGGCAATAAGTTTAGATCATTCTTCCCTTTCTCTCATCAACCACACTCAATCTGTCACCAAACTCTGTTGATTTTTACCTCTTAGGAATGTGGAAATATATACCCTCCTCCTTCCCCTACCTGCTGCTGCTGCTGTTGCTGCTGCTAAGTCGCTTCAGTCATGTCCGACTCTGTGCGACCCTAGAGACGGCAGCGCAGCAGGCTCCCCCGTCCCTGGGATTCTCCAGGCAAGAACACTGGAGTGGGTTGCCATTTCCTCCTCCAGTGGATGAAAGTGAAAAGTATGGGGAGGGAGGAGGGAGGAGGGTTCAGGATGGGGAACACATGTATACCTGTGGTGGATTCATTTTGATATTTGGCAAAACTAATACAATTATGTAAAGTTTAAAAATAAAATAAAATTTAAAAATATATATATTGAAAAAAAGAAAAAGAAAGAAAAGTGAAAGTGAAATCGCTCAGTCGTGTCTGACTCCTAGCGACCCCATGGACTGCAGCCTACCAGGCTCCTCCATCCATGGGATTTTCCAGGCAAGAGTACTGGAGTGGGGTGCCATTGCCTTCTCCCCCTACCTGCTAAACTGCTCTAATTCAGGCTGTATCACCTCTGGGCTGACTTTTGCAACAACTTTTTAACTGTCCACCAATCTCTTTCCTCCTCTCTTAATCCCATGCAGTCCAGCTTCTTATCATCATCAAATTGTTTTTTTTTTAAATTTCCAGTCACTGCATGGCTTAAAATCTGTCATTTGCTCCCATTGTTGAGTGGCTGAAGTTCTAGCTCCACTGCATCACTCAAAGCATCTTTGCTTCTTTATCTCCCTGTTCTACCTTTTCCCCCAATCTGATCCTCAATACCCAACACACCAGCTGCACACTCCATGTCTCTGTTCCTGTGACCTTCCGGACTTTCTTTCCAATTCCACCTGCTCCTCAGTCCCAACCAAGGAGGCCAGCAAATGCCTTCATCTTCAAGATGTGTATTTTCTCTCTCCTCCCTTGACAGATTGCCTTCTTATTTGTTACATTTGATTCTCAGTATGAATAAATTCAGGAACATGTTTTTTTGGCCATGTATCCTCATCATCTTGTATTTGGAGAAGCTCAAATACAGTGGGTCTTCATTATTCATGGATTCCTTTTTGAGAATTCGCCTACTCACTAGAATTTATTTGAAACTGCAAAACAAATGCTTTCATGATCATTCACAGATATGCACAGAATGGGAAGATTCTGAGTTGTTTGAAGGACACTTTCCCAGCTGGTTTGACACCGCCTTCTTGTTTCAGTTCTCATACTATAAACTCATGGCCTTTTAACAGTCTATTTAGTGCCATCCTTTTCATATTTTTGTGCATTTCATTGACAATTCTGCTTTTTAAAATGCACCCCCCAAAACATAATGATAAAGTACCTCATGGGGAAAATATGTATATTAAAGAAGTTCAAACAGGGTCTATAATACTGTTGGCTGTGAATTCATATCTTAATAAATCAAGAATATAAATGAAAATGAGGTGGCTTTAAACAAAAACACACATAAACCAAAGTTATGTGTTGATTGGTTGAAAATGTTGTGCCCAGGAGCTGGCAGGAACTTAACCCTATATTTTACCTAGCAGCAGTGATTGAATATACACGATTTCAGTGTTTGCAATGACTGTATAACAGAACTACTGTGAATAATGAGAGCTCTCTGTAGATATTTGGTGGAAGGGTTAGATGAGTAAATGAGAACCGTTCATAGCTCTCCTCCCTTCCAGTTTAGTGGTTCATGAGATCAGTTTCATTCTAACAGTCTCAATGAGGAAACCTGCTGAAACTCCTTTTTGCAAATATTGATAATCATTTTACTCTTTTCTCAGATTGAGTAACACAACACACTTGGGAATTAACATGGTGCAAAGAGAAAGGAAAGAGAAAGGAACCAGGCATTGACGATCTGGTTTAAGCCCTGCGTCTCTTCCCTTGGATAAATCATTCTGTAAGATTATTTGATCATTCATAAAATCGATGTGAATAACATCTGCCCTACCCTGCTTACCCTATTGTGGAGAAGAAGGAGTGAAGAATGAGATAACTGATGTGTAATTTCAACTATGCTGCATAAACTTGAAGATACATTATTACCATATATTCACTGCTGGACGGGAATGAATAAGGCCCAGTCTTTGCTGCAGCAACTGCTTTTCTAACTTTGGCCACCCCCCACCCCACTTTGTCATTCTTTTTTCCTGGCATCTTGTTTTTTTTTTTTTTTTGGCTATGTTGTGCAAGCATGCAAGATCTTAGTTCCCTGACCAGGGATCAAACTCATGCCACCTACTCCTTTGGAAGTATGGAATCTTAACCACTGGACTGCCAGGGATGTCCCCTTTCTGGCGTCTTTATTCACACTCTCTACTTAAGAAGAAAGACTGCCTTCATAGAAACAGTACTTCATTAAGCATTTTGTGCGATATAAACAATATACTTCAGTTCATACTTACAGGCCGACTTTGCCGTACAGCTTTCCACTGGGGCACTCCTGTTAACTTATCCTTTGACCTGGATCCAGCCACACAAGAAAGGACAGACTGGTTCACTAATTCATTCAATTAGTAGTTATTGAGCATCTCCTCTGTGCCAGGCATGATGATCAGAGATGGATTTGGAATGATGAGCAGGGAGAGAGTGATGCCGCTGTCCTAATCCACCGTAGGGGTGGACTCTCAATAATTAGCCAATGGGAAGTGAAGGAGAGGAATGATACCTTACCTAGAGATGGGCTTGAAGGAAGTAGTGGTGTCCTAAAGAAGTGACCCATGATCTGACATCCAAAGTATTTATTGGGAGCTAACTTGATGAATGAAGTGGGAATGGAGAGAGGCGAGAGTTTTAAGTGTCTCAGATGAGTGTGCAGCCTGTGCCGAGGCCCAGTGGCAGAATGGAATGTGACATATTTAAGGAACTGAAAGTAACTTGTACAGCCAAAGAGCAATAAGGACATGGGAGCTTGGTAGGTGGAGAAGAAGCTGCAGATACGGGAGCAAGCAGATCCTCAGGGTCTCAAAGGCAGGCTTTGGTCCTTATCTTACAAGCTATAGGAAGCCATTCAGGAGATTTAAACATGGGACTTCCATAAATGTATTTGGATTCTGAAAGGATCACTCAGCCTCCAGATGAAGAATGGATCTTAGAGGGGTAGAAGTAACCTAGAGGTGACCTAGGGAGACTCACATAGGAAGTTGTTGTAATTATCTGGAAAACTACTAAATGTATGAAGATTTGCTTTAAAATGTATAATAATTTAAGAAGCAAATGGTTCAAATAAAGTTAAATTTCTTGCTTTTATTTTGAAAAGTTGAGTTAATAATTATTACCTTCATACTGATGGCATAAATTTTTAAATAATGCTAATAGCCAAATAGGTATATTTGATAACACCTAAAGTTTATAATGATACTGTATATAAAGGCTCTGATGCTGGGAGGGATTGGGGGCAGGAGGAGAAGGGGATGACAGAGGATGAGATGGCTGGATGGCATCACTGACTCAATGGACGTGAGTCTGGGTGAACTCCGGGAGTTGGTGATGGACAGGGAGGCCTGGCGTGCTGTGATTCACGGGGTTGCAAAGAGTTGGACACGACTGAGTGACTGAACTGACTAAAGTATATAAAAAAGGTTGCTTGCTTGCCAGTAAAATTCTTGAAGTGGAGTGAAGTGAAAGTTGTTCAGTCGTGTCCTACTCTTTGCGACCCCATGGCTTCACTTTTTAAAGATAGAAAAGGTAAGCACTTAATTTAAAACGGGGGCTCCGCTTGGTTGTGAAAGTGAACATTTGAAGTTACTCTTTTGGAAAAAGAACTCAGGCTGCAGAACCTGTGGTCAAGAAGGGCTTGTTTAGAGAAACAGCAAGAATCAAATTTCTTGTCATCTCATAAAATGTTAGTAGTGAACTTCCAAGTTAAAAATAATTTTTTAGGGTTGAGTTGAGGAAAATGAGCCAGCCAGAGTTTTAAACAGACCAAGATATCTTCTTAGTGGATGAAGAAGCAGGTTAGCATTCCAGATGCTGGTAACTGTTTTGAGCCCCTGATGCCAGAAAATTGTTCAGTAAAGAAATAATTGTGGGGAATGAATGATCTCAGTCCTATGTCCTATGAAATTTGCTGTTGTTGTTTAGTCACCAAGTCGTGTCCGACTCATTGTGACCCCATGGACTGTAGCCCTCCAGGCTCCTCTGTCCAGGGGATTTCTTAGGCAAGAATACTGAAGTGGGTTGCCATTTCCTCCTCCTGGGGATCTTCCCAACCCCAGGATTGAACTCATGTCTTGTACTTGGCAGGTGGATTCTTTACCACTGAGCCACCTGGGAAGCCCATGAAATTTTTTATAATGTATCCATTTTAAATGATTGAGCAAAAAAGAGAAACGTGCTTTTCCCCACTATTTTCAGCCTCTCTTGGCAGATTGCAATCTCTGTGCTCTCTTAGCTTCCTCTCTCTACTGTCTGCACAGAGGAAGCAGTGTAAATCAGATGTCTGGTTGTAGCTGTGGCTCCTTTACTGCTTACACTTCTCCACAGCTCTTCTTGTGGTCCTTAATGCCTACTGAGAGGAGTGCTTTAGTTGAAGACAGGCTGAACCTAGATTTCTTCTAGAATGCAGTGGTCACAGCTGTTAATGAGGAGTTCAGTAGTGTTTATGGCTCGAAGTCTTGGAATAAGGGGCTATAGCCCCTCTTTCAGGATCTACTAAGGGATTAAGCTTCTCTTCCAGTCTTAACTCCTATCTTGCTCTCATTTTAACTATCTTGACAAGGGAGGGGCTCTTCTGTCTTTGTAGCCTCAGTTTTAAATCAGCATGGTATCATCTTTGTAAAGCTATGCCTGAAGTTTGATAAATTAACTTTAAAGGTGACACCATGCATATCTGGTAGAAATATGGTTTTGTAGAAAATTGTATAATCCTCACTGTTAGACATGAAGAAAGGGATGAATATAGCTCTTTGCCAATAATCGTTGTAATAAAGAGCTTAGAGTGTGATCCTATTATTTGAATTTTCCTTGCCTTACTGTGCATTGTTTAGTACTACACTACAGAATATTATGAGAATACTGTAAGCTCCAACTCATGTTTGTACAAAGAGAGGCTTAGATCTTTGGAAGAAAATACATACATTAAGGTGAGGGAACTGTAATATCAAACACTCAGAATTGTTCAGTATTATATACTGTGTGAAAACTAGGACCTATTTTATTATTTTGTTTTGCTAACTATAGAAAAAAAAATTAAGTGGTGGATGTGACAAAAACATTAAAATATCACTTTGTCTTCCTAGTTATACTAAGAAGATCTTTCTATTATGTCTTCCTTTGTTCATTTATTGCTTTGTGGTCTTCTCAAAAAGAAAGATTTTGGCTAATGTACTCATATAATTTGGAAGATTTCTGTTTGTTCCAGAGGATATTGGAAAGACTCTATTCCTTTTTCCAGCATCTGACTTTAAAGATAAATTGTGTTTTTATAATAGTAACAATATTGTAGAATTTTTATAGTACTTCTGGAGAACAACAAAGAGGGGTGTTTATTAGCATCCCCGTGAAGCTTCTAGCAACTGTAATCATTCCCTATTTTGTAAAAAGAAACAAACTAGTTAGGTCAGATTTATCTCTAACAGCAGACTAAAATCCATTCTCATTTCTAAGTAGGTGGCCTCGTGCTGAGTCTGCTCTCATAATATGAATATGTTTTCTTTGTCTCTTTGGAGTCCCATATGACTCTTTCCTTCCAGCATGTGTCAAACTACCCTCATCAAAGCAGTAACAGAAAGCATTTAGGGATCAGACTTCATATACTGACTTAGGTAGTGACTCCCACCTCCTGGGCTTTACCCCGATGTGCCTGTTCACACTGCTATCACGGCACCTACCTCATTCAAACCACATTTTCTATCTGTCTTGACCCCTTCTCTCCCCAGGTCTCAATAGTGTTGACTCCTTGAAGACAAGATTTTTAAAAGATTTGCTTGTTTGCTTGTAGTATGTTTTAAAAGTCTCTGCTCTAGGCACACTGTCTTGGGGACAGTAAATGCTGGATGAATGTCTAGTGAAGTAGGGTCATAAAGGAGAGAGGGAAAGAGAGAAGGGAAGGAGAAAGAAAGGAAGAAAAGTAGGGAAAAGGTATGGAAGGGACAAAAGCATGGACCAGTCTGCCGCTTACTAGCTATGGGGTTGTTTGCCTGAGCCTCTGTTTTCCTATCTGTAAAATGGGGGTAATGATACTATCTACCTTTTGTGGTTGATCAGGGAATACGTGCGAGAACCTTTGTAGAATATGCAGTATGGTTCATTATTTTCTTTCCAAACTTACCCTTTGAAAAATCCTATACTTCCTCTAGAAGTTTTTCCAAATGTGTCCCACCCAGTCCAGTTTGGAAATTCCAAGACTTCAGCATGTAGATACATAGGTTACACATTAGACTAAATCTGATGTTCTCTTTATGGTGTCCTTCTGATCTTTCCAAGAGGGCCGTGTGGTATGCTGGAGCCACCTTTTCCCATCTCCTGAACAGTGACATCCTATTGGTAAATGGAAATTGGCTTAGAAACTGACCAATGTTTTCCTCCCAGACACAGGATGTTAGACACTTGCCAGCACAGCACTGCCCTAATCCTTCCTGCCTCCGTCTTACAGGTGGTCCTTGGGCACGGGCAGTGGGTGTCCTATTTGTGACTATCTCGTATGGTAATTCAATACGTGTTATTGTTGCCAGCAATGATCTGACAGTAACAATTAAAAATGATATAAATGTATGGCAAAGATAAAGCCAAGGAATTCAAGGAGAAATATGTTGCCCCAAGTCTCAGAAATATCTGCCTTTTTAGACTGGACAATGAATGATATAGGTATTGAATTTTTAAGCATGTTGTAGAGTTATTAAGGGCACCTGTAATACTATTACTGTATTATTAAATATTTCTGAATACCTTGATTTTTTCATCCCATCATTCTCTTGAATAATCCATTTTTGTCTATCTTAGTACTTTGCTAATGCTATGCTAAGTCACTTCAGTCGTGTCCGACTCTGTGCGACCCCATAGACGGCAGCCCACCAGGCTCCCCCGTCCCTGGGATTCTCCAGGCAAGAACACTGGAGTGGGCTGCCATTTCCTTCTCCAATGCATGAAAGTGAAAAGTGAAAAGTGAAAGTGAAGTCGCTCAGTCGTGTCCGACTCTTAGCAACCCCATGGATTGCAGCCTAACAGGCTCCTCCGTCCATGGGATTTTCCAAGCAAGAGTACTGGAGTGGGGTGCCATTGCCTTCTCTGATCTTAGTACTTTACATTTTAACAAAGGCTAACTCAACCATTGTTAACACGCATGTGATCAGTTCATGTTTTTGACCCACCAAAATGAATTGTTAAAAAACATCTTTTACATTTCAATTTATTTGTGGATAAGAGAGTTTTATTGCTTCTCCTACAGAAAGATAGATGGATTGTTTATTCCTTTTTATCCCTTGAGGGCCTTTCAACCATAGAAAAGTAGTGGGCTGATTGCTAAAGAATCCTGAAAATTTCCTGCCAATTGAAACAAACAAAACATAAAAAATCCATTAAATTCATTGTCCTTATACATATAATAAGTTAGGGTTTACATAGGGCCTACAACAGAACTGCAATGATACCACACATGTTAATTACTTAGCAAGTGTCAGTTTTTGAGCAAAGGCTTTACATATTCTATTATCATTTTATCCTCACAACAAGCTTGGGAGAGTTCTACAGCAGGTATCATTATCTCCCCCATTTTACAGATGAGAAACTGAGGCTTACGGCTATTATGATTTGCTAAGAAATCTAGTTACTAGATTTACAAAATTACTAGTAATTCCCTTTGCTGCTGTACATGGAACTGAATTATGGGTTCTGAGCATTCTCTGATTCTTTCCAATTGTGTGGACTTGAGCAAGCTGCTACGCCTATCTTTCACTTTTCTTACTGTGTGATGAGGCAGATCTACCTGGTGGACTTACGTGACTGTTGAATGTAACACCATGTGTACAAAGCTCATTACTTAGAAGTGTTGCACATGTGCTTTTTACTCTAGTTCTTCTCACGGCTGCTATGATAAGAAAGCTTTCTAAGAGTGGCCTTCCTTTCTCATTTAGGTTCTTAACTATTCATTTTTTTAAAAAGTTTTTAATTAATAGGAAGAAAGTCAGGCTGCTATAGTAATGCTGTCATGTTATGTTCCACATTTTGGAAACACACCCTAAGGTGAGCCCCAGTGAGTCATGCCCTTGTAAAATCCACCAGCCTTGAACAGTGAATAGAAGTTGTGAATTGCTTCTAGCAAAAAAAGATTTGACAAAGGTGATGAGTTATCCCTCCTGTGGAGATGTTTTGTTACAGAATTCTTTGTCTCAGTGGATAAGAATATCAGATTCTCCGGCTGGCCCGGAGAGAGTAAGGTGTTGTGTAGTGAGAGGCCAACAGAGAAGATCATGTGGCATGGAGCTGCAGACAGCCTCTAGGGCATGATGGTGACTTCCAGATGACATCCAGAAAGTACTGGCTATTCCCACTGCCATTTGAGCTTGGGCGAGGACCCCAAGCTCCAGAAAGGCATACCGACTGGCTGATACCACGCTTACCGCCTTGTGAAAATTTGAGCAAAGGACCCAACAGCCGGTACCAAAACTGTGTTATTTTAAGCCACGTCTATTACCGTATTTGTGGTACTTTGTTATGTAGCAGTTGATAAGAAATATATACATCTGTTCAAGTTTCTGAATACCTGGCAAACTGTGATTCATTTTTGCCACTTTAGCATTAGACCTTAAATTATATCTTAAATTTTATTTGTAATTGGAGCAAAATAAAAGCTAGTTTTTAAATTGTCAGAGGGCTAGTAAATTTTCAATGCTGATATTTAAAATGACCTAGAACAGAAACTTTTCAGCTCAAAGAGATGTTAGTCTAAACCTTTTCTTTTGTAGATGAGAAAACGGAATCACTTTTACACTGCATTCCATTGCCTCTGTGCATTTTGAAGTTTTAACTGAGATTTTTTTATAATAACCTTTATATTATTTATTTATAGAAATGAAGAAATGCCCAAAGTTGCATTGTACAAATACAAGGAACTTTAATGTTAGCTCTCCCCATTATAGACAATCACTGAAGGTTGTCAGAGTGGAGGTAAGCAGAGACATATCTGAGGATCATTCATATTCACCACCTGGTGCCAGCGGTCACATTCCCCTTCTCATGAGCTATCAGTACATCAGCTTCTGATTTAGGATTGGGAGACCAACGAATAATAAGTTTATCTGGTGTGTACTGCAGAGGATGCAATGTTTAGTTGAGCCGTTGACTCTTTATGCCTGTAGAATAAGAACTCTACACCTTGCTCTGTAAGGTTTTTCTTCACTTTCTTTCCAAGGAATACTGGCCTTAAAATATCCACCTCTGGGTTTTGTTCACTCAACTCACTACAAGTTTAAGCTCTGTTCTTCCTTGAGACAGGGAAGCTCGAGTCCTCCATTGCTGTCTCTGCTCATCTCAGCACACTGCCATGTTCCATTTGATTTGGTAGTGCTGAAATCAAACAACCACACGCACACACAGACACACTCACGCACTTTTTACTCTTGGCTCCTGAAATAGACTATAAATGTCTCAGGTTTAGAGAAGAGTGTCATACACCAGTTTTTATCCCCCACAGGATCTAGTAATGTGACTTCATAGGTATTAATTCGATGTTTGTTAACTGATTAATTAATTAATTGGTTAGTGTGGATAGGAAGTGGGTAATGGATATAATTAGAGGGCTGATAACAGGAACGCATCACAGTTGACGGGAAGTAGGAAGTTGCTAATAGCTGTAATTAGAGACCTAATAACAGGAGCATATCAGGAAGGGATGCAATAAGGAGATGAGGCCACAGGGAAGAACAGACAAGGGAAGAGACATTGAGGCTGAAGGGCTGAAGAAATATCCCATCAGTGGTGCAGGGCTTTGTTATTTTGGAATTTGGAGAGCAGCATAATTCTCTCAAAATAATGCTCAAAATTCTCCAAGCCAGGCTTCAGCAATACGTGAACCGTGAATTTCCAGATGTTCAAGCTGGTTAGAAAAGGCAGAGGAACCAGAGATCAAATTGTCAACATCCGCTGGATCATGGAAAAAGCAAGAGAGTTCCAGAAAAACATCTATTTCTGCTTTATTGACTATGCCAAAGCCTTTGACTGTGTGGATCATGATAAACTGTGGAAAATTCTGAAAGAGATGGGGATACCAGACCACCTGACCTGCCTCTTGTGAAACCTATATGCAGGTCAGGAAGCAACAGTTAGAACTGGACATGGAACAATAGACTGGTTCCAAATAGGAAAAGGAGTACGTCAAGGCTGTATATTGTCACCCTGCTTATTTAACTTATATGCAGAGTACATCATGAGAGATGCTGGGCTGGAAGAAACACAAGCTGCAATCAAGATTGCTGGGAGAAATCTCAATAACCTCAGACACGCAGATGACACCGCCCTTATAGCAGAGAGTGAAGAGGAACTCAAAAGCCTCTTGATGAAAGTGAAAGTGGAGAGTGAAAAAGTTGGCTTAAAGCTCAACATTCAGAAAATGAAGATCATGGCATCCGGTCCCGTGACTTCATGGGAAATAGATGGGGAAACAGTGGAAACTGTCAGACTTTCTCTTTTTGGGCTCCAAAATCATTGCAGATGGTGACTGCAGCCATGAAATTAAAAGACACTTCCTCCTTGGAAGGAAAGTTATGACCAACCTAGATAGCATATTCAAAAGCAGAGACATTACTTTGCCAACAAAGGTCTGTCTAGTCAAGGCTATGGTTTTTCCAGTGGTCATGTATGGATGTGAGAGTTGGACTGTGAAGAAAGCTGAGCAAAGAAGAATTGATGCTTTTGAACTGTGGTGTTGGAGAAGACTCTTGAGAGTCCCTTGGACTGCAAGGAGATCCAACCAGTCCATTCTGAAGGAGATCAGCCCTGGGATTTCTTTGGAAGGAATGATGCTAAAGCTGAAACTCCAGTACTTTGGCCACCTCATGCAAAGAGTTGACTCATTGGAAAAGACTCTGATGCTGGGAGGGATTACGGGCAGGCAGAGAAGGGGACGACAGAGGATGAGATGGCTGGATGGCATCACTGACTTGATGGACGTGAGTCTGAATGAACTCCGGGAGTTGGTGATGGACAGGGAAGCCTGACATGCTGCGATTCATGGGGTCGCAAAGAGTCGGACACGACTGAGCGACTGAACTGAGCTGATAATTCTCTCACAATCTCTGGAGCAGAAAAGATATGTTGTGGTTTACATCTGATTTGTTTCTTCCCTCACATCTATCTATATGTATCTATGTATCTAGATATGTACCACTGGGTTGAAAGAGTCAGACATGACTTAGAGACTAAACCACCACGACATATACCTATGTATCTGCCTATTTATCTGTCACTGTAATGACTTTGCTTCTTGGAAGGAAAGCTATGACAAAACTAGATGGTGTATTAAAAAGCAAAGACATCACTTTGCTGACAAAGGTTCAGTTCAGTTCAGTTGCTCAGTCGTGTCCAACTCTTTGTTACCCCATGAATCGCAGCATGCCAGGCCTCCCTGTCCATCACCAACTCCCGGAGTTTACCCAAACTCATGTCCATTGAGTCAGTGATTCCATCCAGCCATCTAATCCTCTGTCGTCCCCTTCTCCTCCTGCCCCCAACCCCTCCCAGCATCAGGGTCTTTTCCAATGAATCAACTCTTTGCATGAGGTGGCCAAAGTATTGGAGTTTCAGCTTCAACATCAGTCCTTCCAATGAATACCCAGGAGTGATGTCCTTTAGGATGGACTGGTTGGATCTCCTTGTGGTCCAAGGGACTCTCAAGAGTCTTCTCCAACACCACAGTTCAAAAGCATCAATTTTTCAGCTTTAAGCTTTCTTCACAGGTACATATAGTCAAATCTATGGTTTTTCCAGTAGTCATGTGTGGATATGAGAGTTGGACCCTAAAGAAGGATGAGCACCAAAGAATTGATGCTTTTGAACTGTGGTGTTGGAGAAGACTCTTGAGAGTCCCTTGGACTGCAAGGAGATCAAACGAGTCAATCCTAAAGGGAATCAACCCTGCTATACATTGCAAGGACTGATGCTGAAGCTGAAGTTCCAATACTTTGGCCATCTGATGCAAATAGTTGACTCATTGGAAAGACTCTGATGCTGGAAAAGATGAAGGCAAAAGAAGAGGCTGGCAAAGGATATGATCATTAGATAACACCACTGACTCAATGGATATGAGTTTGAGCAAACTCTATGAAATAATGAAAGACGGGTAAGCCTGGCATGCTGTTGTCCATGGGGTTGCAAAGAGTTGGATGCTACTTAGTGACTGAACAACAACAATAAATAATGTGCTGGAGATATGCTCCATCAAGATTATAGAGCAGTTTTTTTCTTCCTCCTAAGAGTAAAATTAACCCCTGGTTTCTAGACCCAGAGTGTTAATTTGAAGATAATGAAGGGAGAAACGGACAGTGTAAAGAGCTAAAATATATTAAAAAAAAATTCTTTAAAGCATAACTTTCTGGGATGAAAATATTTGAATGTGAGACTGGGTATTTCCAACTTAAAATATGTTGATTATTAAATGTTTGTTTTAAACAAGTATAGAGAAGACAGCAAAGTAATTAAAATGCTGTGGATACTGGTAGAGTACACAAGAGACTGAAAACTCCTAGTAATGGAAATCTTCAACAGAAGATTGTCCTTGTCTTTTGCACTTTTTTCCTTTCTTTTCATTATTGGAAAGATCTATCTTTGTTACTATTGAACATCATTCTGTTTTTAACTCCAACTTATAAGAGTTGTTTGAAACTGTGTCTGACAATTTAAGTCAAGTTGGAGGTCAGTATAACATTAATAAGTATTCTTTGTTTTCTCATCACCCAAGTCATCCTTCAAAACCCTCAATCAGGCCCCAGAATCCCCTCATTGGATGTCCCTTCAATTCAGTCCAGTCTCTCAGTCTGACTTTTTGCAACCCCAGGCTGTAGCACGCCAGGCTTCCCTGTCCATCACCAACTCCCATAGCTTGCTCAAACTCATGTCCATTGAGTCAGTGACGCCATTCAACCATCTCATCCTCTTTCGTCCCCTTCTCCTCCTGCCTTCAATCTTTCCCAGCACCAGGGTCTTTTCTATTAATCAGTTCTTCAAATCAGGTGACCAAAGTGTTGGAGCTTCAGCTTCAGCATCAGTCCTTCCAATTAATATTCAAGACTGATTTCCTTTAGGATTGACTGGTTTGATCTGCTTGCAGTCCAAGGGACTCTCAAGAGAAAACTGATAACTTTCCCAGAACTGTGTCCATCTGTTCTGCCCCTACAAGTTGATAGTGCCTGAATGTACCCAATGAATCTTGATAAAAATTCTCCTCAGTTTCCTATATCTTTATTTGTTAAGTGTTATAGTTGTCATGGGGCTACCTAGGTGGCTCAGTGTTAAAGAATCTGCATGCCAGTGCAAGAGACGCAGGCGACTTGGGTCCTCCCTGGGTCAGGAAGATCCTCTGGAGGAGGAAATTGTAACCCACTCCAGTATTCTTGCCTGGGAAATCCCATGAACAGAGGAGCCAGGTGGGCTAGAGCCCACGGATTTGCAGAGTCCAGCAGGACTGAGGGAGCAAGCATGCACACACGCACATCACTGTCATATGCATATGCATTCATGAATCAGAGACACTCCATAATGACCTTTTTATTTACCATATAACCTTGTGTAAAAATAATTCAGTAGTTCATGAATTAAAGAGCTCACTGACCCAGACTCTGAACTGTTTAGGAGTCTTTAGAGCTGATGCAGGATATGTTTAGACTTCCTGTCTGTATAAGATGTGATGGGTGTGCCACCTCATTAGTCCTTCAGGTTATCATCAATGCAAGGGGGATACCAATAGCATTTACCTCTTAAGATTGTTAGGCGGATTAAGTAAGATAATGTATGTAAAGTGCTTTGAAGAGACTGGGATATATTCATTCTGTGTAAGTTTTTGTTGTTTTTGTTCAGTCGCTCAGTTGTGTCTGACTCTTTGCAACCCCATGGACTGCAGCACATCAGGCTTCCCTGTCCTTCCCTATATCCCCAAGTTTGCTCAAACTCATGTCCATTGAATTGGTGATGCCAATTCAATGGACATGAATTGGCATGTCCATTCAATTCAATTCCCACCATCTCATCCCCTTTCATCCCCTTCTCTTCCTGCTTTCAGTCTTTTCCAGCATCAGGGTCTTTTCCAATGAATTTGCTATTTGTATCAGGTGGCCAAAGTATTGGAGCTTCAGCAGCAGTCCTTTTAATAAATATCCAGGGTTGATTTCCTTTAGGATTGACTGGTCGGAGAAGGCAATGGCAACCCACTCCAGTACTCTTGCCTGGAAACTCCCATGGACTGAGGAGCCTGGTGGGCTGCAGTCCATGGGGTCACTAAGAGTCGGACACGACTGAGCGACTTCACTTTCACTTTTCACTTTCATGCATTGGAGAAGGAAATGGCAACCCACTCCAGTGTTCATGCCTGGAGAATCCCAGGGACGGGGGAGCCTGGTGGGCTGCCGTCTATGGGGTCGCACAGAGTCGGACAGACTGAGCGACTTCACTTTCACTTTTCACTTTCATGCATTGGAGAAGGAAATGGCAACCCACTCCAGTGTTCATGCCTGGAGAATCCCAGGGACGGGGGAGCCTGGTGGGCTGCCGTCTATGGGGTCGCACAGAGTCGGACACGACTGAAGCGACTTAGCAGCAGCAGCAGCAGCAGCAGGATTGACTGGTTTGAGCTCCTTGCAATCCAAGGGACCCTCAAGAGTTTTCTCCAGCACCACAATTCATAAGCATCAATTCTTTGGTGCTCAGCATTCTTTATGGTCCAGTTCTCGCATCTGTACATGAGTACTAGAAAGACCATAGCTCTGACTGTGCCTTTATCATTAGGTGACTTGACATGGTCAGTGTAAATATGACATCATTTTTAGATCTGTATTTGTTTATTGAGGAATACTTTACACTGATAAAATAGATAATTTTATATGTGCTGTTTGATGACTTTTGACAACTGTGTGCACACGTGTGTTCAGTTGGTCAGTCCTGTTCAGCTCTTTGTGACCCCTTGGACTGTAGCCCACCAAGTTACTTTTGTCCCTGGGATTTTTCCAGGTGAGAATACTGGAGTGAGTTGTCATTTCCTACTCTGGTTGACAACCGTGTACATTCATGTAATTCACAGTCTAATTAAGATATAGAATTTCTATCATTCCAGAAAGTTCCTTGTGGACCCTTTGCAGATAATCACATCTCCAGAAAACAAAGTCATTCTAATTTCTATTAGTTTTCTCTGTCATAGCACATCAAATGAGTGGAATCATAGAATATGTACTCCTTTGCATCTTGCTGATTTTCTGCATTATATATATTTTTGGATTTTTCTGGGCTGTTTTATTTTATTTATTTATTTATAGTTGACTTATAATATTAAATTAGTTTCAGGTATACAGCATAGTAATTCAGTATTTTTACAGGTTATTCTCCATTAAAATTTATTACAAGATATATTGTATAGCACAGGGAATTATAGCCATTATCTTACATTACATTTTTGACATTCATCTGTGTTGTTACATATACTGAGTGGCATTTCTTTATGAAGATATAATTTGTCTATCCATTCTTCTATTGATGAATATTTGAGTTTCCAGTCTGACGGCTCTTAATGAAGTTTTAGTGTATATTCTTATATGCATCTTTTGTGGAAATATGTTCATATATTCATATATCACATGTTCTTTCAAGAGATATCTTCATTTCTCTTATAACACCTAGGAATGGAATCACTGAATTGCAGGGGAGACACACGTGAGCTCTTAAAGAAACTAACCTTTTCTAAAATGGTTTTTTACCATTTTCATATTCTTAGTAGAAGTGTGTGATTCCTAGTTGTTCCAAGTCTTTACTGACCTCCGTCTGTCATTTCAGCCATTCTCATGGCTGTGAAGAGGCTGTCATTATAGTTTCCTTTTTCATAAATTAATTTGAATTGGAGTACAGCTGGTTTACAATGCTGTTTCTACTGTACAGTAAAGTGAGTCAGCTATGTGTATACATTGATCCCCTCTTCTTTGGAATTCCTTCCATTTAGGTCATCACAAAGCATCCAGTGGAGCTCTCTGAGCTATACACTATGTTCTCATGAGTTGTCTAACTTATACATAATATCAGCACTGTGTAGCCAGTCCCAATCTCCCAGTTCATCTCACCCCATCTTCCTCCTCGGTATCCATACATTTGTTCTCTTCATCTACGTATAGTCTTCGTTTCTGCTGTTTCCCTATTGACTGGTGAAGAAGGATTTTGCATGTGCTTGTCGGCCATTCATACATCTAACTTTGTGAAGTGTCTATTCACGTCTTTTGTCAATGTTTAATTTGTTTGTTTTTGTTATTAATTATTTTAATGTAATTTGAACACTTACTTATGTTACAAATTATTTGTATATGGACAGCACATTTATTATGTATTTAATCCATTTGTCAATGGGAGGAAATCCCTGCCAGAGTGGTTTACTTATCCTCAAATAGACTCAGTGAAGTTTCAGTACCTTTGCTGCAGAGTTTCACACCAAAACCAGAGCCAAAGCAGGTGTTGCTACCATCTGAGAGTGATAATCATTCACAGATGCTACATATGGTATCTCTAGGAACTCGAAGTCTACATAATGTAGTTCTCTGCATTCTTACACTTTTGTGACTTAATCATCCCCTTCCTACACTTGTTTTAATTTATCTGTTAAAGGTGAAAAAAAATCCCTGTGAGAATATGAGAGTAATTAATTTCTATGAATTGAGTATTTAAATCATATCTTTTTTTAGATGAGAGAGCGACTGTCTCTTTTTTGTAGGGGCCATTACATTCTATGGGAGCTTCCCGGGTGGCACTAGGGGTAAAGAACCCGCCTGCCAGTGCTGGAGACGTAAGAGACCTGGGTTCAATCCCTGGGCTGGGAAGGTCCCCAGGAGGAGGGCATGGCAACCCACTCCAATGCTCTTTCCTGGAGAATCCCATGAACAGAGGAGCCTGGTGGGCTACAGTCCATAGGGTCACGCAGAGTTGGACATGACCGAAGCTACTTAGCACACATGCGTTACATTATGTGGGCTTCCCAGGTGGCTCAGTGGCAAATAATCCACCTGCCAATGCAGGAGACATGGGTTTGAGCCCTGGTCCAGGAAGATCTCCTAGAGAAGAAAATGGCAACCCACTCCAGTATTCTTGCCTGGGAAATTCCATGGACAGAAAAGCCTGCCAGGGTCACAAAAAAATTGGATATGACTTAATGACTAAACAGCAACATTACCTTCTATGTACAGTAACGTAGCTCTGCAATGTGAATGCTTTCATTAGCCTGTATCAGGGTCATTCCAATAATGACAGCTAAGAAATGTTAATACATACTTAGAAAATGTGTTTGTTAATGGTTCTCAGGCAAAGACTGTGACAGAGCTGCCCCTAATTCCATAAACATAAGGCATATTAATCCCTTTAGTTGACAGGTGCTTAAATGGGCAGATTGGATGAATAATTGGGTTGTTCTCCTAATCCTTAGCTTTGAATATAAATGAGAAATATACCGATATTTTTATTTATCTTCAGTAACGTCTTCTAATTGATTTATTTTAAAATAAACTGTTTCTGCAGAATAGTGTTTTTTTAAACATCTGTTGTTCACATGAAAAAGGTTGTAATCATAAAACATTTTTTAAAATCTCATACCTTTTAACACTCAACTCTCTTTCCATATTCCATATGAAGGACTGGAGAAGTCATCCTCCAATGATTTCATTTTAAATAACATTAATTTTTTAAGGATTAAAAAAAAAAAAAAACTATTCCCCAGGAAGAAGCTGAATTCCTTTGGAGGATGTTCTCTGCCTTATATGCCCCCAGGATACAATTTAGTGTTCTGCTGTGACCCAAAAATTTTCAGGTAGTTTCCAGAAGAGCCTAATATACTCTCAGGAGGCAGCACTTGTCCTGGAAAGACCCAGCTCAATATTTCTCTTTACTTGACGACAGTGAAAGAATTACTTAACATTTTAAAGAGTGGGCTGATATATTTCTGAACCTTTTGTTGCTGTCTCTCATCTGTCAGTGTGATGAAGGATTGGGAAAAAAATTTACAGTAAGTGAGAATTGTAGCAGGAGAGACATGGGAGACATTTTAAAGAGCAATATTGGAAGAAAAGTTTGGGGAAAAAAAAACTTGGGGAGTTCTTCTGTACCAAATGAAACCAACAACAAGCCAAAATGCTCCCAAAAGGTCAGCCCCTTAAAAACTGACAGTGCAGCCAATATCTCACACTAAAGTCATAATGAATGAGAGAAGGATGGTGGGAGACGGGGGACAAGGAGGTCCCCAGGGCAGGGAACATCTGAATAGCTAAATTATGTGTGTGTATGTACATATATACACACATATGTATGTGCGTGCTAGGTTGCTTTAGCCGTGTCTGACTTCTTGAGACCCCATGGACTATGGCCCACCAGGCTCCTCTATCCGTGGCATTCTCCGGCAAGGATACTGGAGTGGGTTGCTGCACCCTCTTCTAGGAGATCTTCCCAACTTAGGGATTGAACCTGCATCTCTTACATCTCCTGGACTGGCAGCCAGGTTCTTTACTACCTGGAAAGTGGTAAAGTGCCACCTGGAAAGCATGTATATATATCCACCAGGTTTAGGGCTGATGACTGGAAAAAAAAAAAAAACCCTTAACTTAAAAGTTGAGAATTGTGTCTAATTAGGTGGACTTACTGAGGACGTAAGGCCAGGAGACGGCCTCTCAGACAGCTCTGTGGGACTGCTCTGAAAAGATAAGGGAGGAGCCAGCATATATAGGAATTTTTGCAAAAAAAAAAAAACAAAAACACAAAAAACCAAACATGTAGTTGAACAGCAAAAGATTATTGCTAATTGAAGAAAAAACAGACATTTCAAGATACTAAATTTAGCACTTTTCTATGTATGGGAAGATGCAGGAGCCTGGGTTTAATAGATCATTTCTTTGGTATGCACCTTGACTCTTCAGGGCCAGGATCCTGTTTTTCTCCATCCTGAATCCCCTCAGGGTGTATCTTTGGGGGTGGCTGCAGAGGCTGATGGCTTGATGACTCAATGTTTACTGAAACGGCAGGTGACACTGTCCACAGGCTCTTTCTAATCTCATGTCCAGGCTTCCCAGGTGGCTCAGTGTTGAAGAATCCTCCTGTCAATGCAGGAGACAGGGGTTTTCGGTCCCTGATCCAGGAAGATCCCCCATGCCTCCGAGCAACTAAGCCTGTGCGCTACAACTATTGAGCCGTGTTCCAGAGCCTGGGAGCTGCAGCTGCTGAACCCATGTGCTGTAACTATTGAAGCCTGCGCACCCTGGACCTTGTGCACCACATTGAGGAGCCTGCACAGTGTAACTAGAGAGTAGCCCCTGCTTGCCACAACTGGAGAAAAGCCCATGCAGCAACAAAGCCCCAGCATAGCCAAAGACACATGAAATTATTTTTTAAATGTATCAGTTTTATGCCCATATATACCATCATTTGTCTAAGCATTTGAAAACTTAGACAGCTGTACAAAATTTTAATTGATTAGCATTTATAATGTTAACAAATGGATTCGAGTGAATTTTATATTTTATTTGGAAAAATGATGTGACCGTGTTTGGTCATGATTGATGGGAGCATCTAGAAGGAAGGAGACATAGCTCTTCATTTTCCTACCTTCTGGGTCTGACACAATCCTTGTTTCTAGATACATGAGGAACATCAGTGGATGGAGTAAATTTGGATTCAAGAGCTTTCTACCTGACTTGGCTACTTCATAATAATGGCCTTTCTTTTCTTTTTTCATCTGAGAAATAATTGACAGATACCACTGTATAGGTTGAAGGTGCACAGTATAATGATTCGATGGACATACACTGTAAAATGATAACCACAATAACTTTAGTGAACATCTCTCATCTCATATGTAAACAAAAAATATATATATTTTTTCATTGTAATGAGAACTCAGTAATTTTTGTATATAATGTATAGCAGTATTAATTATTTTAATCATGCTGTACATTATATCTCTGCTGCTGCTGCTGCTAAGTCGCTTCGGTCGTGTCCGACTCTGTGCGATCCTATAGATGGCAGCCCACTAGGCTCCTCTGTCCCTGGGATTCTCCAGGCAAGAATACTGAAATGGGTTGCCATTTCCTTCTCCCATGCATGAAAGTGAAAAGTGAATGTGAAGTCGCTCAGTCGTGTCCAACTCTTAGCGACCCCATGGACTGCAGCCTACCAGGCTCCTCCGTCCATGGGATTTTCCAGGCAAGAGTACTGGAGTGGGGTGCCATTGCCTTCTCCAGATTATATCTCTAGTACTTATTATAATGATAGTATTATATTTTACTATAATTATTATATTCATAGTTATAATATTTATAAGTATAAAATTATGACATTTTAATTATTATTACTAGTGATTTTTCTTGATAGAGTGCAATAAGCCCTTTTTCTGAAATAGAAGTGCATCTACAGGGTTGCCACGTTTTCTACCTTCTTTGCTGCTGTAAATTGTCTTTCTAATGCAAAAAGATTACCTGTGGCATAGCAAGACAAGAATCCTTGGAAGGATTGTTTCCACTCACTGGTATTAAAAGGCCTGGCTGTACAGAAAGGGACATTAGGAAGAAAAATAGGATTTCAGAGTATTGCTTACATTTTCTTTTAAGTGCCTTTGGTGGACTTCCCTGGTGGCTCAGATGGTAAAGAATCTGCCATCAATGTGGGAGACCTGGGTTCAATTCCTTGCTCGGGAAGATCTCCTGGAGAAGGAAATGGCAACCCACTCCAGGTTTCTTGCCTGGAAAATCCTAAGGACAGAAGTACCTGGCAGGCTGCAGTCCATGGGATTGTGGAGTCGGACACAATTGAACAACTAACACTTTCACACTTTTTGGTGTACTTTTCAAAGAATCAATTTACCTTTGTAAACTCTCAGGGGTGAGTTTTGAGCCAATTTACTTTTCCAGTAAGAAAGGAAATCTCCCAACTTGGAAAACTTAAAACAATAAAAATAAATGTATAACTGAATCACTTTGCTGCACACTTGAAATTAATACAACATTGTAAATCAACTGTATCCCAATTTTACAAAGACAAATTTAAAAAAAAAACAATAGAAAATAAAATTCTCAATCCAGTTCATAAGGCTGGGAAATATTTTTCCAGCTCACTTTTAGCTATGTGATTACTTTGGGTTTCTTGAAATTAGTAATCCTTTTGTGCTAGGTTCCACAACTATTTAAAGAGCTGAAATACTAATGTCATTAAACTGTTGTGTTTGTTTTGGATTAGTTCAGTTCAATTATAATCTCAGCCTTTTCTAATCTCTTTTATATTTTTATGCAAACATTAATCTGGTATCACACACAGATAATTTTGACAGCTCCTTAATACAGAAAAAAAGAAAATATTCAACTAGTAATCTGAAGCATGTAAGACTTTGCATCATAATTCTCTGACACAGTGATACTGATTCCTTTATTCTCAAATACTAGTGAATACAACCATTGCTAATTCATATACATTTTGCTTAGGTTCGTAAAATTATAGTACTTTGTTTTCTTATTGGTGAAAATACCACTGCTGTTCATTAGCTATAAACTTGAAGAGGAAAATGCAATGTGGATCCATCCAGCTTTGGAAGTTTGGAATCAGAATATTTTAGCTATCATTTGTGGTCTTCCTTGGTGGCTCAGTCAGTAAAGATTCTGCCTGCAATGCAGGAGACCCAGGTTCAGTCCCTGGGTTGGGAAGATCCTCTGGAGAAGGAAATGGCTACCCATTCTAGTATTCTTGCTTGGGAAATCCCATGGACAGAGGAGCCTGGTGGGCTACTGTCCATGGGGTCACAAAGAGTCGGACATGACTGAGTGTACTTTATAGCTAGAGAGATTTTCAACCTACTCAAATCTAACAGGGAGGTAGGCACTGGCTCTATACTTATTCTCAGTTTTCCTTGGAATGGCTTGAGATTTTAAGAAGCATGTGTTCTTTTCAGGTAAAAGAACTGCAAAATGTAAGAGGAACACTACAACCTGTTTAAGTCTAGCATATCTTCCCACATCAGGGGGTGGAGACAATGCAGATCTCGCAGTCAGGTAAAAGTGCATCTCAGGTGTTTAGAATCTTCATTGTCAGAGGATACTCTAAGATCGGCTTTTGGTCTGGACCATCCATACTGTTTTCTTGGGATACTGTGGAGGAGAGACAAAAGTGGATAGGAAGTCCTCTGTGTTCTCATATTGACTCATTACGTCCGCAGTCATTAAGCCTTTTCTGTAGACAAGATACATATACAGCTGTACATTGAAATAGAGTTTTCTTGTTCTCAAGGGAAATTGTATCCTATAATTATTCTCTACATCAGCCTCTGGATATTTGTATTAACATTCTACAATGTAGTGATTTTAAAAACTGATGTTATTTGTAAGTGTTTGACTTTAAGTTTAGGGAATGTCTTTGAACTGAATGTATTTGTTAATACTGAAACTTACTGCGATAATTTGTTACTGCTCAAGCAAAATATTTTTTGTAAAGTTTTAAACATAAGGAAAAGCTGTTTTTAAAGGGTCTAACAATTTCATCTGATGAAAAAATAGGCCAGATTTATCTCTTCAATGATAAATCCTCATATACTTCTATAGGGAGTATAGCTCTTGGATAGATTGGGATCATCATATCTTTGCTCAGCTATTCACTGCCTGTTTAAATTTAGGCAGCTTTATTAAGGGCTTCCCTGGTGGCTCAGATGGTAAAGAATCCAGCTACAATGCAGGAAACCAGGGTTCAATGCCTGGATTGGGAAGATCCCCTGGAGAAGGGAATGGCTACCCACTCCAGTATTCTTGTCTGAAGAGCCGCATGGACAGAGGAAGACTGGAGTCCATGGAGTTGCAGCAAAGAGTCAGATACGACTGAGTGACTAAGCATGCATGCACAGCTTTGTTAAACCTTGTTGTTGTTGTTTTTTTTTAATCTGGTGAAATGGGAATTATAATAATATTCACCTGAGAGAGTTGTGATGGTTAAATGCATAGGACCATGTGAAGTACCCTGCATCAAGCACATATTAGGAGCTCAATAGACATTCATATTTTATATCCCACACTTAGTACAGTGTCTTGAACATGCTTAAATTATTTATTGAATAAATAAGTCAGTCCTTTGGGGCTCTGAGAACAAAATTGATTCTGAAACACATGGCTGGATAGGTTATACTCATTTTGGTAATCTGTTAAATGTATTCCTGAGTTAAGTGCTAATTACTTAAATCAATAAATAAGATTTTTGATGCCCTAGAAAGATCAAGACACCATGAGGCATGTACAGCAGAATAAGAAGCTGTCCCTGTCTGTAAGCAACTTACATTACTCTCTAGGTGGGGGTGATAAGACCTGAACACTGGAAAAGTTCAAGAATAATATTGAATTAAATAACAGCTAAAATGATTAATGAAAATAATTTTTAAAATGATTCTAGTAAGTGATGGAGATAATAAGAATCTTAGGAGCTAAATGAAATTTCAAGCCTCAGAATTCAGGGGAGATTTAGTTACACCTCAGAACTTCAGGGAGCTTCCCTGATAACTCAGCTGGTAATGAATCTGCCTGCAATGTGGGAGACCTGGGTTCGATTCCTGGGTTGGGAAGATTCCCTGGAGAAGGGCATGGCAACCCACTCCAGTATTCTTGCCTGTAGAATCCCCATGGACAGAGGAGCCTGGCAGACTATACAGTCCATGGGGTCACAAAGAGCTGGACACAACTGAGCGACTAAGCACAGCACAGAATTTCAATATGGGTAACATTTGGGATTTTATGCACTTTTGTTACTGCTATTCTGATTTTCCTCCATATTCATATTTTGAAGTTGTTGTTGTTCAGTTGTAAGGTTCTGTCTGATTCTTTGTGACCCCATGGACTGCAGCATGCCAGGCTCTTCTGTCCTGCACTGTCTCCCAGAGATTGCTCAAATTTATGTCCATTGAATCAGTGATGCCATCCAACCATCTCATCCTCTGCCGTCCCCTTCTCCTTTTGCCTTCAATCTTTCCTGACATCAGGGTACTTTCCAATGAGTTGGCTCTTTGCATCAGGTGGCCAAGGTATAAATACATATTTTACATATAAATATACATTATATATAAACTTTGTACAAACATATATAAGTATGAAATATATATAGTAAATATATATTTTTATACAAAGTATACATTTAGAAGTATATAATATATAAATAAAGTACAATATTTATGGTTTACTGCTTGAGGACTAACATGACCTACTAGATAAACAAAAATGAATGGAAAATATCCATAACCTGGAGCATATTGTACAAATATGCACATAACAATGAGATATATTATGTGACCCCATGGAATTCTCCAGGCCACAATACTGGAATGCATAGCCTTTCTCTTCTCCAGGGGATCTTCCCAACCCAGGGATCAAACCCAGGTCTCCCACATTGCAGGCAGATTCTTTACCAGCTGAGCCACAAGGAAAGCCCAAGAATATTGGAGTGGGTAGCCTATTTCTTCTCCAGCAGATCTTCCCCACCCAGGAATTGAACCAGGGTCTCCTGCATTGCAGGCAGATTCTTTACTAACTGAGCTATCAGGGAAGCCCCTATAATATGATAAGTTCATTCAACCAGTATATTCTACATGGGGAAAGAAACTGAACATTGTTTACATGTTCTTATTACTAAATGGAGGGCTGCAAAGGTGAAAAAGATATAGATCCAACATTGAGGAGAGGAGAGTCCAAAAGTGGATGAGTGACAGACAGGCATACAGATAAACACAGCAGCGATACAAAACAGCTGGAACAGATGCTCTAGGAAGCCAGAGGAATGTGATACGTGAGAGTCCATTTAAGAGAAACAGGAGGATTCTGAGTAAACAGAATGACCTCTCATGGAGAAATCAGGGAGGACTTCATGAAGGAGAAGATATTTGAGTTGAACTTTGTTGGGAGATTATCTCAATCAATTCCCCAAACTGGAGATATTTGTTCACATCTGATATGTGCGGATTTATATGGGGAATCATGCACAGAATACTCTATGTTTTAGTATTCAGCCCCAGCATTGTGTCTGCTCATAGCAGAGGCTAATAAATATTTGGGTGAATCAAAAATATTGCATTTACATTGTGCATTAACAGAAGGATACTGAGGTTAAAAATTGCTGAACGGCATTCCTGGTTCTCGTTTATCTTTGTATCCCCTACAGTGCCTAATACAGTGTCTTGCATCCTGTATGTGCCAAAATAGTTGTTAAATTTATGACTTCTGGGTAGAGGTTGTTGATAATTAGGCTTGTGTGGTAAGTAAACATGTCAGTTTCCCCATGCTGATGTGTCAGAGCACATGGTAAATTTCAAAATGTGTTTGTCATTGTGGTACTGGTACAAGATGAGATATAGATCTCAGCTAAAAATAATAATAAACAGGAACTTGTATTTATTGACTGCTTCTAATTTCTGTATGCTTGTGATAAGCATTTCACATGAATCATTTCTGATCTTTAAAATGAGCTGCAAGTAGATCTAGCTCTGTTTGGCAGATAACGGAATTAGACATCGAAGTGAACGGACTGGGACTTCCCTGGCAGTTCAGTGGCTGAGACTCTGCACTTCCAGTGCAGGGGGTGCAGGTTCAATCCCTGGGCAGGGAACTAGGATCCTACATGCCGCATGGTATGGTCAAAAAAGAAAAACAGAAAAAAAAAAAAGGCACCAGAAGTGAACTGACTTAATCAAGGACACAAAATTAGTAAGACCTGAAAATGAGTCTAGAAGCAGAAAACTCCTAAAAGGATTCATTACACAGCATAAAATAGTCTATGATGATATAGTCTTTAAAACATGTGTAAAAATAAAAGTTTACTCAATAAATAGGAATGAGGTTAATTTTAGTGGGGAAAAACTTCCATTTTTACCTTAAACAGTATTTCAGTGTAAATTCCAGATGTATTATAGAGTTAAATGTAAACAAAAGGATAAAAGGGAAAAAATCATAAAAGCACCATTAGGTTAATATTTTGTCATATTCCTCTGTAGAAAGATATTCTGTATATAAATATCAGTAAAAGAAACAGCAATAAAAATAAAGATTGATTTGACTATGTAAATATTTACAGCTTCTATAAATCAAAAGAATCAAAATTTGAAAAGCAAATGACAAGTTGTGAAAAGCACAAAATAAGCATTAGTAGGTTAAGATTCATGATAAGTGTCATAAATCAATAAAAATTATAACTTCTTATTAAAAATAGGCAGAAGAAATGAACAAGCAATTTTCCAAAGAAACACAAATTGACAATACATATGTAAAAACATGTACAACCTCACTGATATTCAAAAATTAAAGCCATAAGGAGATGTCTCATTTTATCTACCAAATTGTTAAAGATTTAAAAAAACAGAACTTTGTTCTGGGGAGAAATTGTGAATATAACACTCGAATAAAGTATTGGATATTTGTTGCAGTGTTATCTCTAAGAGTGAAAAATTTTAAAAATATTAAATGTGTAATAGGAAAGGGTTAAATTATGGTTTCTTAAGCATAATTATTAATCAAATTATTCCAGTTATATCCCATGGAATATTAGTTAGCCACATTATAGATAATATTTAATGATACAGGAAGTGCCATCTAACATTCTCTTAAGTAGCACAAACATAGAGAATGTCTTTTGAAAATTTTGGATCCTGCTGCTGTCTAGCATTTGACTTAAAAATCCATGATAGAATTCCTTTCCTCGAACAGCTAGCTTTTGATGAGATGAAAAACAGACTGTTAGAGCTTAGGGTTAAATTATGAATGCATATCATGTTTGCAATTATGTTAAACACAGCAACAAAGTGTTACATAAATTAAACTGGACAATAGCCAAATTTCCTTCAGAGGATGGCAAAGTCAAAAAATAAGAATGAGATTTTCAATGTCTCTTTGAACCCATATGGTGAGTTTTACTCCTTTTGTTACAGTTCTAATTCTCCATGTATGGCCATGTTTAATCTTAGACCTACCCTTAAGAAATGAGGTATTTTAATAATGTGTATTAAGGAGATAAAATTTTTAAAAATGTTCACATAGAACACTTTTTTCAGAGAGATTTATTCCATTGTGGTTTACTGTGTTAAATTAAAACATCATTTTTAATCATTTTTGTCTGTAGTTGATTAGAATAGTGGAATTTTAGGGTCTGAAGGGATCTTAATGTCATTAAATCTGGCCTTTGAATTTGTGTACACAAAATATGGGGCCCCCAAAGATGTATTTACCCAAAGCCAAACTTTACCTAGTTTCTTGATTTCAACTACTACTCAAATTCTTTGATTCATGTTTCAGTAGTTTTTCTTAACCCAGTGCTCCTTCTTGCAGAGTAAATATGGGCTTGTTTTCATTTTGCACAAAATTGAATCTCAGGTATTCAAAGAAAATGATATGTTTTATAAGAAATGATGGAGTCTTTCTTAGAACCCTGTGATATTTGAGCGAGAAATTAAACTTCACTTCCCTTAAAAAAAATACACACACAACCCCAAACATCACTTGGGGATTCAACAGATTTTATTTTCCTTAACAGAGTCATCATAGTTATAATAATTAACTACATTAAAAAAATCTACATCAAAAATGTAGATTTAAAAATAGAATATTTTATGTATAACTGAAAAACTTCCGGCTGGGTATTTCTGCCTTCCAATTACGGTTCTTTAGGGAATGGGGTGACCTGCTCATCTATTTTGCATCTTCTCACAGCGTAACATTAATCAGAAAATTACAGTTCCGGAGGGAAGTTGTCTGGGAACATGGTGTTCAGTACAGATGGGGTGGGAGCACAGGAGGAAGGAGAGGAAGAGTCAGCCGGCTCCTTCACCTGGGAAATCTCAGGACGCGGTGAGGAGTCCTCAAGTCGTGTGGATGGAAAGGACACAGTCCAACACAAGTCTTAAGCCTCTCAGAGCCCAGTGATGCATTTCTGTTATCTTGCTAAGCTACAGCAGTTTTCATTGCCTTTTAAAGGGAAGAAAAAAAAAGGAGCGCTCTGCTTTTATTTGGAATCAAGGGCACACCATTTCCCGAACACTGTCTTTGCTGGTTCTGCCTAATGAAGCATTTTAGGCACCACATGACTGGAATAGCTGGAGTTGGGGGAAATAAGACCAGCTTGCAGAGCCGTCGAGATGCGCATATGGGCTCAGAAGACCTCTGATTGGCTTTAGAAAATAATGGTTGATGTTCTCTATGGATCTTGCAGGAGAATCTTACTGAAAAAAGACATGTATCATTTATGCCACTTCCTTCTGTTACTGGCAGCCCTGCAAACGATCTGGAACAGGTGGGCATACCAATAAGCAAAGGATGTGCTTTATAGTCTGTCATACTCCACTTAGCTTATTTTGATGAAGATATATAAAGGGAAGATCGCATTTGCACTTGATCTTGTGTGAGGAATCTGTAAAGCCCTAACAAAATAAAAGGGACGATTTCTCTTTGCTAAGTCAGTTGACTATTAAAATTGAGAATAATTTTCTTGCAATTTCACAGGGCAGGGTTTCATCGATGGCAGTCATCATTTGGGGCAGGAGGGGGAGATGCAGTCTATCAAAAACAGATAAAGAAAAGCCACACCACAGCCTGCTGTTTCTGCTATTTTGGATGATCGAGCTCATGCGCAAATGAAATCATGACAGATTCATTTATATGAAATGGCCATTGCTGATCTCCTTGCCAGAAACTAGATTGCTTTTTTATTTAGGAGATTTGCAGAGCAGTCCTTGGCTTTTTTAGTTAGTGACAAAATGGCTCCTGGCCAAACTGCCTCTTCTCATCTAGTTGGTGTTGCCAAGATCTTGGGATGCACACATTAAAATACATTTGAAGTCAGCTGAAAAAAATATTTTCTGTTGAGATGTTTAGATCATTTGCAGAGTTGGGTTTGGGGAATACCCCCTTTAGCATAATATTAAGATTAATAGCTGAAATGGTATAAATTTTGCTGTCAATAACCAGAGGGTTATGAATGAAAAAAACAACAAAACAACTTATGGGTTTTTTTTTTTTTTCCCCCATTAATGACATTTACTATTATTGATCATCTCTGAAGTGCTTGAAGTATTTTCATTGCTGGTTATACAGGCCAAATTTATTGAGCAATTGAACTCAATAAATAGATTGGAGGACAAAAAGGTATTAGGTAGTCACAAAGAAGAATCTTTTACAGGAGTAAACTCTTAAAGCCTGTTTCTGGAAAGCTCATTTTCTGCTGTCCACCATCCCTTAGAGCTGCTGCTAAGTTGCTTCAGTCGTGTTTGACTCTGTGCGACCCCATAGATGGCAGCCCACCAGGCTTCCCCGTCCCTGGGATTCTCCATGCAAGAACACTGGAGTGGGTTGCCATTTCCTTTTCCACCCTTTAGAGCAGGGTTCCCCAGCCTCCGGGATCTAATGCCTGATGATCTGAGGTGTCGCTGATGTAACAATAATAGAAACAAAGTGCACAATAACTGTAATGTGCTCGAGTCATCCAGAAACCTGGTCCCTGAAAAAACTGTCTTCCATGAAATTGGTCTCTCGGGCCCAAAATGTTGGGGACTACTGCCTTAGAGAGACAGGCTTCTTGCTTATTTGCAGAGACATGGGGGGACTCTTCTTGTGCCAGCTCACTTCATAAGTTCTTAGCAAGGAGGCAGGACTTAGTAGAATTATTATCAGATATGTGAATACATTTCCTAGTTTTATTTTGCAGTTTGCTTCTGCTCCTTCTTCTTACAGGCACCAGTTGTTGATATGTTTGGTAAACTGATAATATTCATTTATTGAGTGACCACCATGTACAGGCCTTCCCTGATAGCTCATTTGGTAAAGAATCCACCTGCACTGCAGGAGACCCTGATTCAATTCCTGGGTCGAGAAGATCCACTGGAGAAGGAATAGGCTACCCAATCCAGTATTCTTGGGCTTCCCTGGTGGCTCAGCTGGTGAAGAATCAGCCTGCAATGCGGGAGACCTGTGTTCAATCACTGGGTTGGGAATATCCCCTGAAGAGAAAGTCTACCCACTCCTGTATTCTGGCCTAGAGAATTCCATGGACTGTATAGTCCATGGGGTCACCAAGAGTTGGACAAGACTAAATGACTTTCACGTTCACTTTTCACTGTGTACACGATGCCTATGTTAGGAGCTGGAGGTTGAGCACAAAATGAACAAAGATTCTTGCTACATTGAACTTACATCCCAAAGCACACTCTTCTTCCTTGCCCTCCCTCATAAGCCAGTTGAGAGAGAGAGAGAGATCAAATAGTAAAGATAAACACATCAACTTGTACTACTGATGAGGTGATTAGTGAACGTGCCTTTCAATTTGGCAGCCCAAAGGGCTTTGCTAATTAATATTTGACTCCTTGATTAGACTTTAAGGTGCATGAGAGATGGAGCCATATCTGTTTTGTTGGCTACCATCTATATAGGGTGGAGAAGGCTATGGCACCCCACTCTAGTACTCTTGCCTGGAAAATCCCATGGACGGAGGAGCCTGGTGGGCTGCAGTCCCTGGGGTTGCTAAGAGTTGGACACAACTGAGTGATTTCACTTTCACTTTTCACTTTCATGCATTGGAGAAGGAAGTGGCAACCCACCCCAGTGTTCTTGCTTAGAGAATCCCAGGGATGGTGGAGCCTGGTGGGCTGCAGTCTATGGGGTTGCACAGAGTCGGACACAACTAAAGCAACTCAGCAGCAGCAGCAGCAGCAGCATCTATATAGGGAAAAGCATAGTGAAATAACGTGACATAACATAACCTATATATGATGTAATATATAACAGTATAAATACACAAACATGTAAGTATGTTAATGTGTGTATATAGAGTCAGTTTTACATAGGTACAGGTGCATATATAGAGAGAGAGTCTATTCTCATTGTTTGTGGCAGTTACATTTTATAAAGTGACTGTGAACACTGAATTAATGAGTGCTAATTGTTCCTAGAATTAGTGGATACTAATTGCAAGTTTGGATGCCTGCAAATCTCTGGTCACAGCATTTTCATCAAATAATCAATACACAGTGTTGTTTTATGTAAGTTTCTATTTAAAGACACCTTATTTAATGTCTATTGTCGATTCATTAACATTGAGCTCACGGCCAACAGTTCTATAACTCATACCTGAAAGGAAGTTTATTTAACACACACGTATTTTCTCCAAAAGGCACATTAACAGCTTTCTCGTGTCTCTAGTGCTTAGGACGCTAGGCAGCACTTCAGCTCTACTTTGGGGGCCATTTTAAGCAGCAAAATTACCAAGAAAAAAGCAGAAAATTGTAAAAAAAAAAAAAAAAAAAAAAAAAAAAAAACAACCTATGGCACTAAATAGAGCACGAAAAAGATGCTTGTTTGCAGTATGAGAGCTGAAATAAAAAGGCAGAATGTTGCCTATTCAACCTCACTTGGGAACATGCCCATTGGGTGACTCAAAATTTTTGCTGCTCTGAGCATTTGGTCTGAATGATCGCAAGAGCGCAGAAAGTATTGATTTTGGCATTACAAATAAATTTTAGTGAGTGGATGATTTTGCAAATATGGAATCTGCAAATAATGAGGATTGATTGTATAGAGAGATACACATTAAATTGCACCTTCTGCCTTTCTCAGTGAGTTCTGAGCTGTAGATTTAGCTCTGGATGGATTGTAATCCAAAGCTGGAGATGCAGTTTCAAGCTCAGAGGAGGAAGAACTGATAAGCCCCTCTCTGTGCAGGGCTCAGCACTCTAGACCTCTTCCCTCTCCTCAGTAAGCGACACAAGAGATGCAAATGGTTCAGTGACTCAAGCAGCCCATGCGCATGCCTGGACCACGTCCCAGGAGCCCTGAATACTGAACTGGAGAAGAAATGGCTGGAGGAGAGGATGCAAGCGGTGACTGCGTGGAAACTCTTAGGCGGCAGCACGACCTTGCTCTCTGTTTGGGGTCAGATTCCTGTTTCTCAGCTGTAACTCCAGGCTTCACTGAGTCATCACACATTTCAGAATCCTGCTGGCCCAGCCTCCTGGAAACCAAGCTCTTCCCAGCTGACTGGCAATCCTTTCAAGGCAGGAGTGACCTGACCTACCTGTGCATCTCTGGAAGCCCAAAGCTTAGCAACAGGGCATGGAGGACCCACATAAATGCTTTCTTGATGGGTTAACTGTCTTGAGGCTTTTCGCAAATTTTTAAATCAGACTTTTTTCCCCCAAGTGTCCATTGAATAGGCAGATGCTGTAATTCCTTTATTGAGGAGAAAAGGCTTTCATTCTGTAATTATGGAGGCAAGGCAAAGATCATAAGAATATTCAGTTGTAACAATTTAGTATGAATGCTTCTCAGTTAAAATGTAATTAATCAACAAATGTAAATTACTAATTATGAGTTCTTTTTCTATTTCAATGTGGAATCATCCTTCAAGTGTTGGTAGCACGAGGAGACTAAAACTGCATAAATATCTAGGGAGAAAAATGGAACAACTGATTTAGAAAAAAAGTAAATTTGACCAATTTGTCCTGGTTTGGGCCTGGACAGAGACTAGCTGGATTCTGTGGTGGAGTATTTACAAAACACCACCTCTACTTGGCATGCTATTTTGATGATGGTAGAAAGATAAATATGTAGAGAGAGATAGATCACTAGATAGATGACTTTGTATAAGAGGGTGTATTAGTGTTTCTCAAACAGGTACCACAAACTGAAAGACTTAAAACAACAGAAGTGTATTATCTCACAGGCCTGGAGTACTGATGTCTAAAGTCAGGGTTTCAGCAGGGCCAGGCTCCCTTTGAGATGTGTAGGAGAGAATCCTTCCCCTGTCTCCCTTAGTTTCTGATGTTTGCCAACAATCCTTGGCGCTCCTGACTGGTAAAGGCATCACTGCATTCTCTGTCTCGTTGTCTCATGCCTGTCTTTGCTTCTTCTTCTTTTTTTTTTTTTTTTCTGTCTTTGCTTCTTGTGTCTCTGTGCCCATGTGGCATTTTCCTCTTATGGCACCAGTCCTGTTGGATAAGTGCTAAAGTTGCTTCAGTCATGCCCAGCTCTTTGCCACACTATGGAATGTAGCCTCCCAGAACTTCTCTGTCCATGGGATTCTCCAGGCAAGAATACTGGAGTGGGTTGCCATGCCCCCCTCCAGGGGATCTTTTCAACCCAGGGTTTGAACCTGAGCTACTTATGATTGGATTAGGGTCCCCTCTAATGATTTCATCTTAACTTCATGACATCTGCAAAGACCCTATTTCCAAGTGAGGTCATATTTACACGTAGGGGTTAGGGGTTAGGATGTCAATATATCTTCTGGTGAACACAAATCAACCTATAATTGAGGGGCTGCTCCCTGGTGGCTCAGGCATTAAAGAATCTGCCGGCAATGCAGAACACCTGCGTTTGACCCCTGGGTTGGGAAGATCCCCTGGAGAAGAAAATGGCAACCCTTTCCAGTATTCGGGCTTGGAGAATTCCATGGACAGAGGAGCCTGGCAGGCTAGAGTCCATGGAGTTGCAAAGAGTCAGATATGACTGAACAACTTTCACTTTCACTTTATATGGTTCATGAAAATCTTGTGTATAATTTTGGGGTACAACCTTGCAGCCACAATTTGTCTGTGGGGGTTTTCCACTTCTCTAGCCACCAGCAGCAATTCACATGCAGCTGACAATTCACACACATCTACCTGCCCTGGAACTTTACCCTCTCATCCACTTCATTCTGTTTGGGTTGGGGGAGGGTTCTGGGATTACCTGATGAGTACTTACATTTATGTAAAGGAATTCATGATGCATCTTCTGTTGTTGTTCATTTGGTAAACTGTGTCCAACTCTTTGTGACCCCATGGACTGCAGCATGCCAGGTTTCCCTGTCCTTCACTATCTCCCAGAGCTTGCACAAACTCTTGTCCATTGAGTCAGTGATGCTAGCCAACCATCTCATCCTCTGTCACCCCCTTCTCTTCCTGTCCTCAATCTTTCCCAGCATCAGGATCTTTTTTAACGAGTTGGCTTTTCGCATCAAGTGGCCAAAGTATTGGAGATTCAGCTTCAGCATCAGTTCTTCCAATAAATATTCATGAGGCATCTTTAAGTGAAAAAGAAAGCCAAGTTTTGATATTTGAAATGGTCCCTATGTTATGTCTACTTTTCTGGGGATCTTTGTATATTTTCTTCTTCCTTATCTCTCATCTGGTCTCTTTATCAGAGTCATGAGAAATTTACTGAATGCATTGTGCGATGACACTTGGAAGGATTCTGCTGGATAAGGAATTTTACTTGAAATTTTTATTTCTTTTGGCAGTAGGTTAACATTTGAAGAAGAGCTATCTTTAAACCAACAAATATACATCTTAAATACTTAAAAATAGCTCACCCTTGATGATCAAATATACACTAGTATAGGATTTATGACTATTTCATCATATCAGAGCACATGTTACCCTTTTAATGTCACCTTATGTCCTATAGACAGATATAATAAGCAGATCTTCATAACCTAGACTCAGTTCAGTTCAGTCGCTCAGTTGTGTCCGACTCTTTGCAACCCCAAGAATCGCAGCACACCAAGCCTCCCTGTCCATCACAAACTCCCAGAGTTCACTCAGACTCATGTCCATCAAGTCAGTGATGCCATCCAGCCATCTCCTCCTCTGTCATCCCCTTCTCCTCCTGCCCCCAACCCCTCCCAGCAACAGAGTCTTTTCCAATGAGTCAACTCTGCGCATGAGGTGGCCAAAGTACTGGAGTTTCAGCTTTAGCATCATGCCTTCCAAAGAAATCCCAGGGCTGATCTCCTTCAGAATGGACTGGTTGGATCTCCTTGC
>NW_011495078.1:13765636-13765967 GCF_000754665.1 Bison bison bison | reverse complement strand
TTCATGGCTGCAGTCACCATCTGCAGTGATTTTGGAGCCCCCAAAAATAAAGTCTGACACTGTTTCCACTGTTTCCCCATCTATTTCCCATGAAGTGGTGGGACCGGATGCCATGATCTTCCTTTTCTAAATGTTGAGCTTTAAGCCAACTTTTTCACTCTCCACTTTCACTTTCATCAAGAGGCTTTTGAGTTCCTCTTCATTTTCTGCCATAAGGGTGGTGTCATCTGCATATCTGAGGTTATTGATATTTCTCCTGGCAATCTTGATTCCAGCTTGTGTTTCTTCCAGTCCAGCGTTTCTCATGATGTACTCTGCGTATAAGTTAAAT
>NW_011495078.1:13758273-13765297 GCF_000754665.1 Bison bison bison | reverse complement strand
GAAATAGATGTTTTTCTGGAACTCTCTTGCTTTTTCAATGATCCAGCAGATGTTGGCAATTTTATCTCTGGTTCCTCTGCCTTTTCTAAAACCAGCTTGAACATTAGGAAGTTCACGGTTCACATATTGCTGAAGCCTGGCTTGGAGAATTTTGAGCATTACTTTACTAGTGTGTGAGATGAGTGCAATTGTGCAGTAGTTTGAGCATTCTTTGGCATTGCCTTTCTTTGGGTTTGGAATGAAAACTGACCTTTTCCAGTCTTGTGGCCACTGCTGAGTTTTCCAAATTTGCTGGCATATTGAGTGCAGCACTTTCACAGCATCATCTTTCAGGATTTGAGATAGCTCAACTGGAATGCCATCACCTCCACTAGCTTTGTTCGTAGTGATGCTTTCTAAGGCCCACTTGACTTCACATTCCAGGATGTCTGGCTCTAGGTGAAGGCTATATAGATCTGTATCTGGTGCTTTTGACTTACCTGCATGGTTTTCCTTTGGTTTGGGAAACAGTTCTGCATAGTTGGAGAATAGGACTGTTATCCTCATTTTGGCTGGATGTTGAGTCAGTGTAAACCCTTCGTTGAGGTTTCCACAGTTAGTGAATGAGATTGTGCTCTTAACCTCAGTAATTTTAATTCCAGTTTTACCTTCTTTCTACCCCACTGCCACCTTTTATGCAATTTAACTCTTGTTTTTCTGCCATTGTTAAGGAAATTTCACCACATATAATTTACTTTTTTTGATGTTTTACTGAGAGTTCCTGACAGATGCTAGACTTATACTGACTGCCCTGGAGGTTATTCATGGGTGGAATTTAGAGTCGCATCAGAAAGCTAATCAGTTCAGTTCAGTTGCTCAGTCATGTCCGACTCTTTGCGACCCCATAAATCGCAAATGTTAATTACCACTGAATTATTAAAACCTTGTTTTTTTTTGGATTATTTTACAAAACACCCTTTGTTTAGGCTACCTATAAAATTAGGATTGCTTTGTTACCACGGGTAGAAGAGAACAGAGATTTGTAAAATACTAAGTCATCCATTCATTCATGACTTCCTTGCTCCTTGGTGGAGAACTTTAGGATACTATCAGTGTCCGAATTTCTCAGTGAAAGGAAAAAGATTATAACTGCTCTATTGTTGTTTTTCAGTTGCTCAGTCTTGTCCAACTCATTCCAGTCCATTTTAGTTCGCTGATTCCTAGAATGTCAATGTTCACTCTTGCCATCTCCTGTTTGACCACTTCCAATTTGCCCTGATTCATGGACCTAACATTCCAGGTTCCTATGCAATATTGCTCTTTACAGCATCAGACCTTGCTTCTATCACTAGTCACATCCACAACTGGGTATTGTTTTTGCTTTGGCTCCATCCCGTCTTTCTTTCTGGAGTTATTTTTCCACTCTTCTCCAATAGCATATTGGGTACTTACCAACCTGGGGAGTTCATCTTTCAGTGTCTTATCTTTTTGCCTTTTTGTGCTGTTCTTGGGGTTATCAAGGCAAGAATACTGAAGTGGTTTGCCATTCCCTTCTCCAATGGACTACGTTTTTTGGCACATGCCCTTTGGCACATGCATAAGTAAATGTTTATTGAATGAATGCATGTTTTCATGCCTTGGCTCATTTTCTCCACAATTCAGTTTTTCATATCTTTACATAATTTGCTTCATCGTTTGTGAAATAATTATCACCTTCATCTGAATATATCAGACGTTTCATGCTTCCCTGTCAAACATTGATTTCTTATAACACTATTTATCTTAAAAATATTTTTGTGGTTAAAACAAAGTTACAGCACACTCTCAATGTGTGCTCTTTGCCATGTACTCTGAGAGCTATGACTGTGGTGCTGGAGAAGACTCTTGAGAGTCCCTTGGACAGCAAGGAGATCAAACCAGTCAATCCTGAAGGAAATCAGTCCTGAATGTTCATTGTAAGGACTGACACTGAAGCTGAAGCTCCAATACTTTGGCCACCTGATATGAAGAACTGACTCAATGGAAAAGACCCTGAGGCTTGTGAAGATTGAAGGCAGGAGGAGAAGGGGATGACAGAGAATGAGATGGTTAGATGGTATCACCGACTCAATGGACATGAGTTTGGGAAAACTCCAGGAGATGGTGATGGACCGGGAAGCCTGGAGTGCTGCAGTCCATGGGGTCACAAAGAGTAAGACATGACTGAGTGACTGAGCAATAAGAATGGAGAACTTCGGCAGACTGTCTCGCATGCTTCTGGCCTGGCTACCTCAGCACATCACACTAAAAACTCTACTAACCAATAAGCCCACTGGACCGTTCTGAGTTGAGTGGGTTCTGCAACATGTGAACTTTGGTCCATAGCATTCTCTCTCTGTGTCACTTGGTTTTATAAGACTTTGATGAACTTTTCTTCAAAACAAGAGTTTCCTTTTAAATGTTGAAATGTGGGCTTTATAAAAGTGGTGTGAAAGTTCCTCAAATGATGTTCTAGACAATAGAAGATAATATTGATCAGGAAATTAGGGATTGGTGGAAGTCCTCTGACATTATGAAGAGTACGCATACATCCCTGTCAACCCAAGTTGATGGTTTGCAGTGATTGTATATGGTCAGGATCAGTTAAGAATGACATCTGGAGGAGTCTATAGAGGAAGGTGTTCCATGGTTCCACGAGATTTTTGAGGAGGTTGAAGGAGGAACTGGCTGTGTGTGAGGGATGTCCATGGGGACTTCTTGTCATGTGACTTGCCTTAGTGATAATTTTCTTAGAGCCCTATCTAGGAATGCACACACCATCCCCCACTCTTATCCTCTAAATGAGGTGTGTGCATACTCTTGGAATCAAATGCAAGCTTGTGAAGAACATGATTGGAGGGATCCAAAACAACAAACTGGCAGGAAGCCAAAATAGAAAGTAACACTCTCATTTATCTTTTATTTTTAAAGCATTTTTGGCTTTTCCCCTTACTTTCTTAAGCATCTGGTCCTATCACTTAGCTTATACAATATTATAATAACATCATAGGTAATATACTTCTAATGTGGACATTAAGAGAAGCATAAGTATGTAACAGTAAATAATAGCACTAAAATGAAATGAATGTATAATTGACACAAAAATCATCAATGAGTAATAGAAGAAATACACAAAACCTCCTTTACTTATATTTTAGGAACACATATATTTTCCCCAGGCTTTATAGGTTTTTGAAAAGTGAGCATCCATATAGAATCTACTTGCAAACTCTGCTTTCTTTTAAGATGTGGGCCCCATCTTTACTCTAATTCTGGTGAAAGTGAAAGTGGCTCAGTTGTACCTGACTCTTTGTGACCCCATGGATTATACAGTCCATGGAATTCTCCAGGCCAGAATACTGGAGTGGGTAGCCTTTCCCTTCTCCAGGGGATCTTCCCAACCCAGGGATTGAACCCAGCTCTCCCGCATTGCAGGTGGATTCTGTACCAGCTGAGCCACAAGAGAAGCCCCTAATTCTGGTATCCTGGATTCAGATTAAAGTCCTTGCTCTCAGTGGATTTATTGGTATTCTGGTTCCTGGATCCATCTTAAAGTCCTTGCTCTCAGTGGATTTATTTCCTAGTGGAAAAAGTAGGAATCAAACAATGCCCTCAGGTAGTGAAAAGTAAGTGAGAAGTTGAATGGGTTAACTTCATGGAGAGTGTGCTGGGGTGGGTGAAGGTGACTCTGAGATGGGGGGACAGCAAGGCCTCAAGGAGTGACATTTGAACACCCACATGAAGTGAGAGTCCAGCCTTTTAAAACTCTTTGGAAAAAGCATTCCAGGCAGAAGGAACAGCAGGTGCAGAGACTCTGTGATTGAAGCCCATGTCGCTAGGGTGAGGACCAATGACAAGGAGGTCAGTGTAGCTGGAGCAGAAAGGAGCTGGACCTTGTTGGCCATGTCAGGATTTTATGCTGTGTTCTGGTGGTGCTGGACACTACAGGAGAGTCACTTGTGTTTTACTGGCTGTGGTGCAGAGAGTCAGCTACAGAGGGTGAACAATGTGGAATGAGGGAGACCAATTAGGAGGCTGCTGTCGCTCTCCAGGTGACTGAATGATAACAGAGCCTGTGGCCTTCCAAACCTACTTCATTCCCAAACATGCACTTGTATCTTAGCAGTGATAATCCAGATTATTCACATGCATTGCATACTCTAAGCCTGTTATCCCAATTTTACACTTCATGAAGACTGGATTCGAAGCTATCACAGGGACTATTCATGCTCCGATTACAAGAGTATGTTTCTCATAAAGCATAATAATTCTCCAGCCAGTCCAGTATCATGAAATCTAATTGCACTGATCACATTTATCACAGGTACATTTTACCCAATGTTGACATTACCCAACCAATTACAGAGTAATGGAATATTTCCAATGAAAATGAAGACAACTCAGATTATTTCTCTTTAAAGATTTTTTTTGATGTGGATTATTTTTAAAGACTTTACTAAATTTGTTACAGTATTGCTTCTGTTTCATGTTTTAGTTTTCTGGCACCAAGGCATGTGAGATCTTAGTTCCCTGACCAGGGATCCATCCTGCATCCCCTTGATCGGAAGGTGAAATTTTAATCACTGGACTGCCGGGGAGGTCCCAAGATGTCTCACAGTGTATTTAATGGGTATATTTTATGGGTATATTCAATGGGTATATTTTATGTTCAATGGGTAAAACATGTTGATGTTCAGTCTCTCAGTTGTGTCCAACTCTTTGCAACCCCATGGAATGTAGCACACCAGCCTTCCCCCAGAGTTTGCTCAGACTCTTGTCCATTGAGTTGGTGATGCCATCCAACCATCTCATCCTTTGTTGTCCCCTTCTCCTGCTGTCCTCAATCTTTTCCAGCATCAGGGTCTTTTCTAATGAGTTGGCTCTTCGCATCAGGTGGCCAAAGTATTGTAGCTTCAGCTTCAGTGTCAGTCCTTCAATGAGTGTTCAGGGTTGATTTTCTTTAGGATTGACTGGTTTGATCTCTTCACTGTCCAAGAGACTCTCAAGAGTCTTCTCCAGCACCATAGTTTGAAGGCATGATTCTTTGACACTCATCCTTTTTTATTGTCCAGCTCTCACATCCGTACATGTCTACTGGAAAACTCATAGCTTTGACTATATGGACCTTTGTAGGCAAAGTAATGTCCTTGCTTTTTAATACACTGTCTAGGTTTGTTATTGATTTTCTTCCAAGGAGCAACCATCTTTTAATTTCATGGCTGTAGTCACCGTCCACAGTGATTTTGGAGCCCAAGAAAATAAAGTCTCTCGCTGTTTCCATTGTTTCCCCTTCTATTTGCCATGAAGTGATGGGACCGGATACCATGATCTTCGTTTTTTGATTGTTGAGTTTTAAGTCAGCCTTTTCACTCTCCTCTTTCACCTTTATCAAGAGGCTCTTTAATTTCTCTTCACTTTCTGTCATAAAGGTGGTGTCATCTGCATAATTGAGATTATTGATATTTCTCTCCACAATCTTGTTTCCAGTTTATGCTTCATCCAGTGCAAGAATTGAAATAAACCAACTCCAGTACTCTTGCCTGGAAAATCCCATGGATGGAGGAGCCTGTTAGGCTGCAATCCATGGGGTCGCTAAGAGTTGGACACGACTGAGCGACTTCCCTTTCACTTTTCACTTTCATGCATTGGAGAAGGAAATGGCAACCCACTCCAGTGTTCTTGCCTGGAGAATCCCAGGGACAGGGGAGCCTGGTGGGCTGCCATCTATGGGGTCGAACAGAGTCGGACACGACTGAAGTGACTTAGCATAGCAATTCTTATTTAATGATTGTACTTATAAATGATTTCAGTTAATCAGTTTCCAAACACAAAGCAATAAAAAATTATAATAAATTGCAATAATTGCAAATCCTAAAGTTGTTTGCCAGCATTTCATGTAGAAACATAGTGCAAAAGCATTGGCTACATCCTGTTTTTTGCCCAGCATTCTTTTACACCATGAACTTGCAATCAACTTTGAATTGATAAACATAATAAAAGAAACTTTTGTGTGCCTCTTTGGAAGATTAATGCCTCTCATTTTTTTCCATTGAGCTAAACTTAAGGTAGGTGGTAATAAACTAATATATGCATCAAGATAGTGCACAGTTGGGCTTTGTGAGTCTGGTATGTTGTTGTGGATACATTGCAGCATGTTGACTAGCATGAGCTACCCAGGTGAGAACAGGTGAGTGGTGAGTCTGACCACTTGTTCTGGGGAGAGGCTGCCTTGGCAGAGCCCACGCTTGTCTTTTAAGAAGAATGTGTTAGGCGTCCCTGGTGGCCTAGTGGTCAAGAATTCACCTGCCAACACAGGAAACATGGGTTCTATCCCTGGTCCAGAAGATCCCACATGCCATGGAGCAAATGAGCCCATGTGCCCCAGCTGGAGCTTGAGTGCCATACAGCCCATGCTCTGCAACGAGAGAAGCCATCAATGAGAAGCCCTTGTACCGCAACCAGAGAATAGCCCCTGCTCATCACAAGTTGAGAAAAGCCCACGCACAGTGATGAAGACCCAGGGCAGCCAAAAATGAAATAAATAAATCTTAAAAAATAGAGAGGCATGTGGTTTGGGGAAAATAACCTATTGCCGCCTCTCACATCTCCACTAAATGGAATAAACATGGTACCAGCCTCTTAAGATTATTGTGAGGATTAAATAAGTGATATGTTTAAAGCATCAGAACAGCAAACACGACAAGCCCAAAACAAATGTGAGCTTTTATTATTCTATCCTGCAGTTTGCTGCCCGAAGCCTTGAAGAACTTTGCAGTTCTGCTTTTGAATGAAACCTCCTAGGTAAATCTCCCTTTGGCATATATGAGAAAAATCTTCCAAGCTCATATTTGACTTTTCAAACATAAAATGTTTGTGTGACATATGAGTTCATACAGAGGTTTTTATTACTAAAAAAAATAAATAAATAACAAAACTAAAAATAGACAACTTGGAATTAATTTGTGCCTTGCTTGTGGATTGCTCTTTTTTTGTTTGTTTGTTTCCTGAGATTCTTTTTTTCTTACAT
>NW_011495078.1:13754891-13758173 GCF_000754665.1 Bison bison bison | reverse complement strand
ACATCTAAAAAAAGAAAAGTCAATTATTAACCTTTGTTAAGTTATGGATATGTAATGTTGGTAATTATAAGCCTTCTTTTATATATGGATGTGTGTGAGAGAGAGACAGAGAGAGTGAGAGAGAAACTATCTTAACTGAATTCCAAAGCTTTGCACAAAAAAAATCAGGAGGGACAGTAAATAACCATTCTCTATCAACCCCAGACAGTCAGCTGATTTGCCGGTGCAATTTGGTACCCAGGCCAATTACCAGAATGAAATTTTATTTGGCCTATATATCACAAATAGTGGTTTCCAGGGCTTTTCAATTGCTTAGATTTTAGAAAATACAGCTTTTCTCTAGAGTATGTGAGATACTTTCATTTATTGCAATATGCCTTTCCTAAGTCAGCAGGCTTTGTGGTTGGTTGGTGCTGTGGATGTTTGAAAGGTTCTAGAAAAACAAGTCCATGCCCCTGAGAAACCCAAGGGAGTTGAAGGAGATCTTCATACTGTCACTCAGAATATGGAATTACCATTTTCACAGGTCAAATATTGGCAGTCCCATAAGATTGACCCTAAATTATACTTTTTAAAAACACAAAAATTCTGCTAACCTGAAAAGCTGGCGCCCTTGCTCTCAGACCCCATAGTGAAGAGGAGAGGAACTGTGTTTCAGGCTGGGGTCTCTTCAACCTGTCACAGCTGTGTAATTATGTACAGCTAATAAGCTTCATAACCTCATTTCAGGGTTACTATTGTTTGCATTGCCTCTATTTGTGTTTTTAGAATCCAGCTCGTAAACCCTATAATTAGGAAGAAGTATCAAAGTGCCTACTTACACACTTTTTATTTGTTTTTTTGAGGTTGTAATTGTCTATAAGCATTTGCATGGCTGACAATTCGGCAAACAGAATGGTTTCCAAACACCCTCACTGCAGCCTTCTTGATGGTGCATTCCCGTTTCATTCCTCACCTTGAAGCTATTCGTTTTTTTCCCAGCTTTAATTCTGCTCAAAAGTAGGAAAATGTTTATTTTCAATTCGAGTCTTACATAGCTTGATAGTCTCCCTTTGCCATCTTAAAGGGATCCGAGGAAATTAAAATCAAAGACATAAGTCATTTGACTTTTACTAGTCAAAAGATTACTGCTTTCTCCTCTGTTACGGGAAGAGTTTGGAGATTTCTCTCAAGTCAGCTGTCTCTAAATTTTTGGTGCTATGTGCAATTAGCTGATGACAGTCCTTCTACAACTGGTCTCTGTCTTTTAAAGAGTTTCTTCTCCTCTTGTTGTTCCCATAAGGAATGCTGCTGCTGCTGCTAAGTCGCTTCAGTCGTGTCCGACTCTGTGCAACCCCACAGACGGCAGCCCACTAGGCTCCTCTGTCCCTGGATTCTCCAGGCAAGAATACTGGAGTGGGTTGCCGTTTCCTTCTCCAATGCATGAAAGTGAAAAGGGAAAGTGAAGTCGCTCAGTCGTGTCTTGACTCTTAGCGACCCCATGGACTGCAGCCTACAGGCTCCTCCATCCATGGGATTTTCTAGGCAAGAGTACTGGAGTGAGGTGCCATTGCATTCTCCCCCATAAGGAATATGTTGTACAAATCGAAGTGAACTGATTTTGATGATACTGGCTTATTCCCAGACAAATAACAGATTTGTTGTTGTTCAGTTGCTCAGTCACGTCTGACTTCTTGCAGCTCCATGGACTGCAGCACGCCAAGCTTCCCTGTCCTTCACTATCTCCTGGAGCTAGCTCAAATTCATGTCCGTTGAGTCGGTGAGGCCACCCAACCATCTCACCCTCTGTTGTCCCCTTCTCCTCTTGCCCTCAATCTTTCCTAGTAGCTCTTTGCATCAGGTGGCCAAAGTAATAGATCTGACTGCCCTATCTTTGGGAAGGTTTTAGTTCTGTTTTGTATGATCTTAACATTGAAAAACCAGTAGGGTTATTCTTCTCTACCTGTTGAATCATCTGGGAAGACTTTTAAAATCCTAAGATCAGGTTGAAATCCAAAACAATTAAATCAGAATCTTCTGGGGTGGGATCTGGTCCTCAGGAGTTTTTATATCTCCCCTGGTGATTCTAACAGCAGCCAAGAATGGGAAGCATGGAGTTAGATAATTAGATAAATGTTTAGTGGGTAAGGCTATATAAATTATTGCTTAATCCTTAGAACAAACATCGTGCATTGGATTTAAATGGACTTGGATCTGAAATCCAGGTCTCTCACATGGTATGTGACCTTGGAAGAGTTACTCAAATGCTTCTGAGCTCCTGTTTTATCAGTTGTCACATTTCACAGATGACAGTGTTGTTGTGATAATTAAAATCCAACAGATCTCCATGAACTTCAGCTCGTTTCTCTTCCCTTCTTTAATATAGAGTATTTCAAAGGATACTTCAGTGATTAAATATGTGGTTTTACTTTGTTGGTGGTTATTAAGTGGTTCATATATTTTATTTATATTATCATGTGTAATATGTATCATTCTATAATATATTTATAACATAAATTTATAAAATGTTTAAATTATGAAGCATTATAATTTGCCTTTATGATATGAAATATTGTGATTTGCCTTTATGATATATTGTTTATTATCATGAATTTATTATTATTTTGCTTTTAATTTTAAAACAATTTTAGGATTGCAAAAATAGTACACAGATAGAACTGAGCATTTTCATAACCCTTTACCTGGCTTTCCCTAATGTTAATTTTGTACAACAGTCATACCTTTTTTAAAAGTAACAAGTCAACATAGATACAATGAATGCTATTAACTAGAGGACAGACTTCATTGTGATTTCACCAGTTTTCCACTAACATCCTTTTTCTCTCCCAAGATCCAGTCCAGGATCCCACATTGCATTTAGTTGTCATATTTCCTTACTTTTTCCCATTCTGTTACATTCTGTGGCAATTCTTGATCTATCCTTGTTTTCAGGCTTTGACATTTTGAAAAGCACTGGTCAGTTATTTTGGAGAATGCCACATATTTTAAGATTTTTTTAATGCCTATTTATGGGTAAAGTTGATATATTTTTGACATGAATACTGCCAAAGTGATATATACCCTGGTCAGTATTAGGTAGATGATATTGATATGTATAGGGCTGTTTAAATAATTAATATTATATTTAGTTATATTATATTATAATATATAAATATATTATATTTATATATATTATATATTATATTATATATATAATTTATATAATAATATAATTATATTCACTAAATTTATAGAGAGCTCTATTAGTTTCATAGGGCTGTCATAGTAAATACCACAGACAAG